>NW_027457115.1:65000-178158 GCF_040206685.1 Ascaphus truei | reverse complement strand
AAATTCTTTTTGCCCCTAGTTCCTAAGCGTCCCCCCACTCGACCACCACCGGGTCCCCGAATCCTGGACCCCCCATAAGGGTCGAACCAGATAGAGCGGGTCGCGCCATAGGCTTTGCCGGCGGCGGCAGAAACGGCTCAGAAAAATGACTAAGTGAGAAATGCTGAATTTTAGGAATCCATATCTCCGGTTCCGGAGGGTTCAGCGGATCCGGGTTTGGGGTATCTGTAGCCACTGCTCCGGCATCGCTGCAGAACCATCCTTGACCCGCTTGGACCAACCCGACGGAGTATGGACCCCCTTGAAGTTCGGGACTTTTCCCATAGACTTCAATGGCAGAAAACCCCCATTGACTTCAATGGCGGCCATTTACCATTGAAAGTCTATGGCGGAGCTGCCCGTTGTTTTCAATGGGGATTTAGTGAAAAGCTGAGATTTCTTTTTCAATGGAGATTTTTGTATTAAAATGATTTAATGTGCATTTGTGTAACTCCGGTTTCTTAGGTCGTAGCAAGTCGCTTTTTTGACCATATGGTGTCCCAGTTCTGGCAATGCGAACTGGGAAGTTTGGACCTGCTAAACCTAACGGAACCGGATATTTTAATACGTTTATGTTTTATGCTTAATAGTGTATCCTAAGGTAGGGATAAGTTCAAAAGGAAATTCTTTTGGGCCATAAGGTAGCAGATGGCCCTGGAGACCCCGCTATGTCTAGGATTTAAGTGCTGTTCAAAGAGTTTTATCACCCTCACTGTTTATCCGAAGCCCAAACCAGGGCAGGTCTTAAGTGTTCCAGTTAACACCTTTCAACAAAGGTTTTCCTGCCAGAACTCCAAATGGTAGACTTTCTGGCATTCCTGACGTAAATGTGGGGCTTCAGAAATGAGACCCCCAGAGTTCTACTGCGCATGTGCCAACTAGCAGGGGGGCATGGGTCAGAATGCTTTCCCACGTTAGTGAGTGGCTGGAGGTAATTGTAAACCAATCCCCTGTGCTTAAGGTTAAGAATAGAAGGAGAATGGTTTATAAACGGCTGTCCACCCATATATCCTTTGTCTTCGTTTGCTGATATGGTTACCTGATATCACCTGAATGATTTCCTCACTGCTGAAAGAAATGCTACATCATACTTCTCATTCCCCAACCCTTAAGTAAGTGTACTTCTTGTTTGTTACGGTATTATCTGTTGTGTTCACCTTTATTCTAAGGAATAAATACAATTTATTATATCTTAAGCCTCGTTCAGTTCAAACCCAATTATTTTTGTGTAATATTAATAAGCCTGTGGAAGCTATCGTCACAGGCGTATTAATATAACTGGTGGCAGCTGGTGGGACTGAACTGGACCTGGATTACAGTATTCTGCGGGGTACTGTGATCCAGTGGGAACTTGATAGTAATTGCAAGTTCCTGGGACTAAAGATATTGAACACACAGTAGTGCAACAAGTAACGCAAGTTGTCACACCACCTCACTGCTGCGACCCAGAACTCAGAGCCATGAGTGAAGCGGAGAACCTCTATTACCTGAGAACTAGAACTCAGCTAAAGGACAAGTGCCGTGCCTATGGACTGGAATATGTGGACCAGGCGGTCGAGGACATGGTTGCTGCAGTCACCGCATATGAAGCTGAGCATCCAGAGGTCCTGGAAGTAGCTCAGCTTGCCCTTTTACAGCCGCCCGGAGATCAGGGACTGAACCCAGTGCCGGGCTGGCAGGATCCCGGGGAGGGACCAAGTGCACCTCCCAGGACAAGTGCAGCAGGAGGGGCACGGGTAGCTGCGGCTACCAGTCCCTTTACCCCTGAAATGCTGGCACTGATAACAGCGTGGGGGAGACCGAGGGACACCGGAGGAGCGGCTAGAGTTTATCTCTATGGCAGTGAACAGACCCGCTTATTGCCCCCCGGTTCGACCCCCCAAAGATGGACTCCAACTGGACAAGCACAGCCTCACCAAGTATGTGGAGGGCACTGATCAGATTGACATGTTTCTAAGGAACTTTGAAACGCAGTGCCGGCGGTACGGGGTGCTTCCCCAGCATAGGGTTGCACGCCTGGACCCGCTACTCTCCGGCTTGGCTAAGCAGACCTTGATGGCGCTTCCAGATGAGTTTGCTGATGACTATGACCACCTGAAAGAACTTTTGCTGTTTCAGCACGGTTTTAACCCTGAAGCTTACCGGGGTAAGTTCCGGCTGGAGGAGAGGCACCCTCAGGAGACCTATGTCACTTATGTGACCCGCATGGCTTTGTACGGGTTACACTGGGTGGAGGGCTCTGAGGCCAAGACTTACCAACGCCTGCTGGACCTCATCTTTCAGGAGCAGCTCATGCAGCAGTGCCCGCCGGCGGTGAGGGCTTTTGTGTATGATAAAAAGCCCAAGACCTACACCGAGGCGGCGAGGATGGCAGATGACTATGTGGTCAGCCGGTCCCAGATGACCGCCAAGGTACCAGCCAAAGCGGTAACCCCACCGGCGCCGGCCAAGAAAGCTGTGAGTACCCCCCATTGGACCCAAAAGCCGCCTGCGGGCAGCGGGTCACAGAAGGCGGGAGAGCTCCGGCATGAGCGCCGGTGCTACAATTGCAACAGCACTGGTCACCTTAGACCAGATTGCCCGGAACCCCTGCGTTCCAATGGACCCTACCGAGGGCAACGCACCCCAGCTGCAAAGCCGGTAGCCCGCGTGCGGGTGGCTTCACCAAAGAACCAGGACCGGTCATGGAAACAACTCCCAGCGAGACGTCCCATGTCACCCCTACCCCGGTTTCTTCAGTGCCTACAGCCAGGAGCGGAGAACATCACAGCGCAGACCTGCAGCAGACGGACGGCAGGAGCAAGCATCTCACCCCGGTCACAGTCGGTGACCGGCAAGCAGTGGCTTACTTGATTCAGGAGCTGCAGTGACCCTGGTCCGACCTGATATGGTCCGGCCAGAGGAATTGATCCCAGGCCCTGGGATGCAGATCACTGTGGCTGACGGAGAGCCACGTTTCCTGCAGGTGGCCCGCATTTTTTTGGATTGGGGGGTGGGCAAGGGTGTGCGGGAGGTGGGGGTTTTACCAGGTTTGGATGCTGAAATTCTTTTGGGCAATGACCTGGGACCGATGACCTGCACCTACGACCGTGTGCCCCAGCCCGCTGCAGTGGCGGCGGTTACCCGGAGCCAGACCGCGGCAATGCCGGCGGTGGCCACCCCAGTCCCCCAGCCTTTGGGACCAACGTTAGCGGAGGGCACAGAGGAGCCCAGGGAGGTAAGCCAGGATCAGTTGCAACCACAGGCTGACTTACTGTTCCCCCTTACCGTGTCCCTTTCCCCTGACAATGACATGACTGGGGGGTGGCCAGATTTAGGAGCCCAGTTTAGGGAGGCAGTGAAGGCAGACCCTACCCTGGCCGGCGTGAGACTTCGGGCGTCCGAATCTCAGGCAGGGGAAGGCACTGAACGCTGCCTATGGCATAAGGGACTCCTGTACAGAGAGGAAGGGAACCCGGGGATAGAGGAGGGGGTGACCGGTAAGCGACAGCTAGTAGTGCCCAGGGGTACCGACAGCAATTGTTACGGGTAGCTCACTCTATTCCGTTAGCGGGACATCAGGGGGTCACCAGAACGCGAGCCCGGTTATTGCAGCGTTACTTCTGGCCGGGGGCATCCAGGGATGCGGCTGATTTCTGCCGCTCCTGTGATACCTGCCAGCGAGTAGGTAAGGCGGGCGACCGTGTGAAGGCACCCCTGAGACCCCTACCGATAATAGGGGAACCCTTCCAGAAGGTAGCGATGGACCTGATAGGACCCCTCATGATTCCTAGCAGGTCAGGGAAGCGCTACATCCTCACGGTGGTGGATTTTGCCACCCGGTACCCTGAGGCGGTAGCGCTGGGCACCATAAGTGCCAAGACAGTGGCAGCAGCTTTGCTGAACATTTTTGCTAGGGTAGGTTTCCCTAGTGAGATCCTAACTGATCAGGGGTCGCAGTTCATGAGTGAACTGTTACATTGTCTCTGGGATGCCTGCGGTGTACAGCACCGGCGCACTACCCCTTACCATCCCCAAACAAACGGATTATGTGAGAGGTTTAATGGTACCCTGAAGCAGATGCTTCGGACCTTTATAGAGGCGGAGGGGAAAGACTGGGAGATTCACCTGCAGCACTTGCTGTTTGCCTACCGAGAGGTACCGCAAGAATCTACAGGCTTCTCCCCCTTCGAGCTACTATATGGCCGCAGGGTACGTGGACCTCTGGACCTCTTCCGTGAGGGATGGGAGGGGGAGACTACCGCTACTGATGCTTCAGTGATCCAGTATGTGGTAGATCTCAGAGACCGGTTAGAGATGCTTATGGGGGTGGCCCAGGACCACCTCAGGGCCGCTCAGACCAAGCAGAAGCAATGGTATGACCAGCAGGCCCGTAGCAGAGAATTCATCCCAGGACAGCAGGTGCTTGTTCTCAAACCCACTCGGGAGAACAAGCTGATGGCTGCCTGGTCGGGACCGTACCCGGTTATCCGAAAGGTGAATGAGTGCAACTATGTTGTACAGGTAGCGCCTGAGAGGCACAAGACGTATCACATTAATATGTTAAAGGAATACAGAGCACCGAGTATGGGAGCAGTAATGGCCATTTGTAGCCCACTGCTGGAGGATCCGGCGAGCAATGCTCTGCCTGATCTCCTAGGGGAGGCAAAGCAAGGAAACACTGTTGAGCAGGTAGAGATCGGGGCACAGTTGAGTGCTAGGCAGAAGGGAGAAGCCAGGGACATGCTAGCTCAGTATAGCGCCCTCTTCACTGACATGCCAGGGACCACACATCTCACCAAACACCCAGTACACACAGGGGACCTGCAGCCTCTGCATAAGCACGCTTATAGAGTGTCAGCAGAGGTCAAGACAAGTATGGAGAGAGAGATTGAGGAGATGCTGACCCTAGGGGTAATTACTCCGTCCCAGAGCCCTTGGGCAAGTCCAGTAGTCCTAGTGCCTAAGAAGGACAAAACCACCCGGTTTTGTGTGGACTACCGGTTGCTCAACGCTGGGACAGTGTCAGATGCTTACCCCATGCCCCGCATGGATGAGTTACTAGATGAACTCGTGGGGGCAAAGTATCTGACCACCATGGATCTGAGCAAAGGCTACTGGCAGATTCCCCTGACCCTGGAGGCTAGGGAGAAGTCAGCATTCATCACTCCAAGTGGCCTCTATGAGTTTTTGGTGATGCCATTTGGGATGAAGAATGCCCCGGCTACCTTCCAACGCCTGGTCAATAGGTTACTGGAAGGGATGCAGAGCTATGCCAGGGCTTACTTAGATGACATTGCTGTCTTTAGTAATTCCTGGGAATCCCACATAGGACATGTAGCTGCGGTGCTGGATAGAATCAGGGAGGCTGGGCTTACCTTAAAACCCACTAAGTGTATGGTAGGGATGGCAGAAGTCCTGTACTTAGGGCACAGGGTGGGTGGAGGGCATCTCAAGCCAGAGCCAGCCAAGGTAGAAGCCATAGTTCAGTGGCCTGTTCCAAAAACCAAGAAACAGGTCATGGCCTTTTTGGGCACCGCAGGGTACTACAGGAAATTTGTCCCACAGTACAGCGCCGTGGCCAAACCCCTGACTGATCTGACTAAGAAGCAACTGCCTGTGCTTATTACCTGGTCTCCTGCCTGTGAAACTGCTTTCCAGGCACTGAAAGCTGCGCTTGCTGAAGCCCCCATCCTGGCTGCCCCAGATTATACCAAGCATTTTCTTATTCAGACTGATGCCTCTGACTTTGGTGTGGGGGCTGTGTTGAGCCAGGTGGGGGACGACGGCAAAGAGCACCCTGTGGTGTATCTCAGTCGCAAACTGCTCCCCAGGGAGGTGGCATATGCCACCATTGAAAAGGAGTGCTTGGCCATTGTGTGGGCACTCAAAAAGCTCCAGCCCTATGTCTATGGGAGGGCTTTCACGGTCATTACCGACCACAATCCCCTGAGCTGGCTACAGAGGGTATCAGGGGAAAATGCCAAACTGCTGAGATGGAGCTTGGCTTTGCAAGAATTTGAATTCACCATTCAGCACAAAAAGGGCAGTGAAAACAGCAATGCTGATGGGCTTTCACACCAGGACTATCCCTCTGAGACTGAATTCATTAATGGTGCCAGCAGTGCCCCACTCCCCGTCAGGGCCAGTGGGCCACAGGACACGCATTAAGAAGGGGAGGAGTTATATTAATACGCCTGTGACGATAGCTTCCACAGGCTTATTAATATTACACAAAAATAATTGGGTTTGAACTGAACGAGGCTTAAGATATAATAAATTGTATTTATTCCTTAGAATAAAGGTGAACACAACAGATAATACAGTAACAAACAAGAAGTACACTTACTTAAGGGTTGGGGAATGAGAAGTATGATGTAGCATTTCTTTCAGCAGTGAGGAAATCATTCAGGTGATATCAGGTAACCATATCAGCAAACGAAGACAAAGGATATATGGGTGGACAGCCGTTTATAAACCATTCTCCTTCTATTCTTAACCTTAAGCACAGGGGATTGGTTTACAATTACCTCCAGCCACTCACTAACGTGGGAAAGCATTCTGACCACCCATGCCCCCCTGCTAGTTGGCACATGCGCAGTAGAACTCTGGGGGTCTCATTTCTGAAGCCCCACATTTACGTCAGGAATGCCAGACAGTCTACCATTTGGAGTTCTGGCAGGAAAACCTTTGTTGAAAGGTGTTAACTGGAACACTTAAGACCTGCCCTGGTTTGGGCTTCGGATAAACAGTGAGGGTGATAAAACTCTTTGAACAGCACTTAAATCCTAGACATAGCGGCGTCCCCAGGGCCATCTGCTACCTTATGGCCCAAAAGAATTTCCTTTTGAACTTATCCCTACCTTAGGATACACTATTAAGCATAAAACATAAACGTATTAAAATATCCGGTTCCGTTAGGTTTAGCAGGTCCAAACTTCCCAGTTCGCATTGCCAGAACTGGGACACCATATGGTCAAAAAAGCGACTTGCTACGACCTAAGAAACCGGAGTTACACAAATGCACATTAAATCATTTTAATACAAAAATCTCCATTGAAAAAGAAATCTCAGCTTTTCATTAAATCCCCATTGAAAACAACGGGCAGCTCCGCCATAGACTTTCAATGGTAAATCGCCGCCATTGAAGTCAATGGGGGTTTTCTGCCATTGAAGTCTATGGGAAAAGTCCCGAACTTCAAGGGGGTCCATACTCCGTCGGGTTGGTCCAAGCGGGTCAAGGATGGTTCTGCAGCGATGCCGGAGCAGTGGCTACAGATACCCCAAACCCTGATCCGCTGAACCCTCCGGAACCGGAGATATGGATTCCTAAAATTCAGCATTTCTCACTTAGTCATTTTTCTGAGCCGTTTCTGCCGCCGCCGGCAAAGCCTATGGCGCGACCCGCTCTATCTGGTTCGACCCTTATGGGGGGTCCAGGATTCGGGGACCCGGTGGTGGTCGAGTGGGGGGACGCTTAGGAACTAGGGGCAAAAAGAATTTTATCCCTAGGTGCCCTAAAACAGTTTATTTCCCCGCTAATTGACGTTGAACTTGACCCAGTGATTTTAGCTCTTTTGAAGGACATTGTATCCGCTTTGCGGTTTGCGGTCTGGACGGCAGCCAACTAGGTTACCTCGAGGCATCTCCATTGAAGTCAATGAGCCCATTGACTTTCAATGGGAAACCGCCGCTCTCCCTCTCGGACGCCACCTGCTGGTCACTACAGGAAACAGGACGAAAACAGCACCAATTCCTATTGAAATGCATTGAGCCCTAATGGCGGCCAATGGGGACCTGCAAAATGGTGCCTGAAAAGGCGGGAAAACTACACAAAGAGCTATAATCATTAAAGAATTATTAACCCTTGTGCTCCCGGATGGATTCTAGTGTGTGTGTGATGCAAACACTGAGTAACCAGACATTACAATGGAACAGGGGAAATACATTTACATGTCATAACAAGGGTTACATCACATTTCTGGACCTCAGCCCAGTTAACCCCTTGTCTCCCTGGTGCGGTCAGGGTGGCCAAATGGGGTGCAACCCCTTTAATACCGGGCCACCCCTCTCTCTCCCTCTACACCAATATCTCACTATACCCTCCTCACATCTCACCCTAATATCTCACTATACCCTCCTCACATCTCACCCTAATATCTCACTATACCCTCCTCACATCTCACCCTAATATCTCACTATACCCTCCTCACATCTCACCCTAATATCTCACTATACCCTCCTTACATCTCACCCCAATATCTCACTATACCCTCCTCACATCTCACCCCAATATCTCACTATACCCTCCTTACATCTCACCCCAATATCTCACTATACCCTCCTCACATCTCACCCTAATATCTCACTATACCCTCCTCACATCTCACCCTAATATCTCACTATACCCGCCTCTGCCCCTCCTCACATCTCACCCCAATATCTCACTATACCCTCCTTACATCTCACCCTAATATCTCACTATACCCTCCTTACATCTCACCCTAATATCTCACTATACCCGCCTCTGCCCCTTTATATCTGTGTCTCGGAGACAGGCACGTGTAACACTGTTACACCTTTCTGGGATCATTCACTCGGCAAAAGAGAGTGGAATAAAATAAGGTTTATTGGGGTAAATCCGCGTACACACAATGAAATACAAACAGATTACACACTTACTGTGGGTGAAAACTAGCCTCAACTAGGCCTTCCTGCTCTATATGATATATGCACAACTAGAGCCTCTCTGCTGGGCAACTCACTGTTAATGATACTGTGAGTCCCAGCTCTACTATGCTGTGAATTACTTTCTAATAACAGAGCCTGTGTCAGCGTTACCTTCCAAGTTATTTACTACCATTATAGGTGCTTGCTGGTATATATCTGAGCAGGATTGCTAGATTTCTGATCATTCAAAGGCTCACTGTGTAGGATACTGTACGTTTACCTATAGTTTGCATACTTGCTCCAGAGCTGTTAACACCCTGACTTATAACATCCCTTGTCCTCCCAATCCCAGTAATATTGATTCTGGGATTGTATAATCACACATTTATTGACAGGGATGTACGACATTGTTAATTTAATTCATTTTTAATACTTAGTACACAACGTTTGGTAATATATGTTTTAAGTAAATTGATTAAAAGTTAGATTTTACATTATGTAGGAGTGCAGTTAGTGAATTCTTTAGGGGACACTTTCATTTTGTGTTTCCCTTCCCCCCTTTTTTGCCTGATTCACTTTTCAGTTCACAGTTTGCACCCACATTTATAATTACCACTATTATATACTTTATCACTTCACTCACTTAGTGTGGCCCTGTGATCACTCCCGAACCTCCTCCTTGTATTCTGAGACTTTGTTACTGTGCGTTAACATTGGGCTGGAAATACAACATGGCCGCAGACAACAGATTCCCCCGAGACTTGCATGGGACCCCCACAGCCCGCCCCGTCCTCCTGTACAGACGGGCACCAGCAACTCATACACTATTTGTGGGTAACATAACAGTACTACCGACTACCCCGGTCAGCAACACTTAATACACTTTATAACCCGAGTTGCTCCCCAATATCTCCCAATTACGCTCCCGTTCCCAAAGTCCCTGTCCTGCACCTATCTCCTAACAGGGATCCTAACTGCACCCGGCACCCCCAGCTTACATTCCTGCACCTATCTCCTAACTGCACCCGGCACCCCCAGCTTACATTCCTGCACCTATCTCCTAACTGCACCCGGCACCCCCAGCTTACATTCCTGCACCTATCTCCTAACTGCACCCGGCACCCCCAGCTCACATTCCTGCACCTATCTCCTAACAGGGATCCTAACTGCACCCGGCACCCCCAGCTTACATTCCTGCACCTATCTCCTAACTGCACCCGGCACCCCCAGCTTACATTCCTGCACCTATCTCCTAACTGCACCCAGCACCCCCAGCTCACATTCCTGCACCTATCTCCTAACTGCACCCGGCACCCCCAGCTCACATTCCTGCACCTATCTCCTAACAGGGATCCTAACTGCACCCGGCGCCCCCAGCTTACATTCCTGCACCTATCTCCTAACTGCACCCAGCACCCCCAGCTCACATTCCTGCACCTATCTCCTAACAGGGATCCTAACTGCACCCGGCACCCCCAGCTTACATTCCTGCACCTATCTCCTAACAGGGATCCTAACCACACCCGGCACCCCCAGCTTACATTCCTGCACCTATCTCCTAACAGGGATCCTAACCACACCCGGCACCCCCAGCTTACATTCCTGCACCTATCTCCTAACCACACCCGGCACCCCCAGCTCACATTCCTGCACCTATCTCCTAACAGGGATCCTAACTGCACTCGGTGCCCCCAGCTTACATTCCTGCACCTATCTCCTAACTGCACCCAGCACCCCCAGCTCACATTCCTGCACCTATCTCCTAACAGGGATCCTAACTGCACCCGGCACCCCCAGCTTACATTCCTGCACCTATCTCCTAACAGGGATCCTAACCACACCCGGCACCCCCAGCTTACATTCCTGCACCTATCTCCTAACCACACCCGGCACCCCCAGCTCACATTCCTGCACCTATCTCCTAACAGGGATCCTAACTGCACCCGGCACCCCCAGCTTACATTCCTGCACCTATCTCCTAACCACACCCGGCACCCCCAGCTTACATTCCTGCACCTATCTCCTAACAGGGATCCTAACTGCACCCGGCACCCCCAGCTTACATTCCTGCACCTATCTCCGAACAGGGACCCTAACCACACCCGGCACCCCCAGCTTACATTCCTGCACCTATCTCCTAACCACACCCGGCACCCCAGCTCACATTCCTGCACCTATCTCCTAACAGGGATCCTAACTGCACCCGGCACCCCCAGCTTACATTCCTGCACCTATCTCCGAACAGGGACCCTAACCACACCCGGCACCCCCAGCTTACATTCCTGCACCTATCTCCTAACCACACCCGGCACCCCCAGCTCACATTCCTGCACCTATCTCCTAACAGGGATCCTAACTGCACCCGGCACCCCCAGCTTACATTCCTGCACCTATCTCCGAACAGGGACCCTAACCACACCCGGCACCCCCAGCTTACATTCCTGCACCTATCTCCAAACAGGGATCCTAACCACACCCGGCACCCCCAGCTTACATTCCTGCACCTATCTCCTAACCACACCTGGCACCCCCAGCTTACATTCCTGCACCTATCTCCTAACAGGGATCCTAACTGCACCCGGCACCCCCAGCTTACATTCCTGCACCTATCTCCTAACCACACCCGGCACCCCCAGCTCACATTCCTGCACCTATCTCCTAACCACACCCGGCACCCCCAGCTTACATTCCTGCACCTATCTCCTAACCACACCTGGCACCCCCAGCTTACATTCCTGCACCTATCTCCTAACCACACCCGGCACCCCCAGCTCACATTCCTGCACCTATCTCCTAACCACACCCGGCACCCCCAGCTCACATTCCTGCACCTATCTCCTAACCACACCCGGCACCCCCAGCTCACATTCCTGCAGGGGAACGTAAAATGTGAACAGAAATACGGAAATATACATCAAGGCACATAACTAGTCCCAAGAGCTGACACTTCAGCCCTTGACATGCGGTTTTAGGGGCAGCCAGCCGGGCGTGAGCTTTATTAATGAATGCCGACTAAACCCTACCGTCACAATCTCTCTCTGATATATATATGAAGGTAGGTGTGGGGTTGTTTTACACCCAGGAGGTAGGTGTTGGAGTTGTTGTTCTGTCCCCTAGAGGTGGCTGCAGGGGTAGTTATTCTGCCCCCTAGAGGTGGGTGCAGGGGCAGTTATTGTGCTCCCCAGGGTGACCCCTCTCCTCTGTCCCCTCAGTCTGTGTGTAAGAGTTTCGGTCGCAGCCCTGAGGACCGACACATGTCACTGCAGGACCGGAAGGACGCGCTGTACGAGTACGCTCGCAGGTCTGTATATACTGTGTGCCCCGTGCTGTATGTCTCATATACACACACACACACACACATATACATACAGTCATGTGAAAAAGAAAGTACACCCTCTTTGAATTCTATGGTTTTACATATCAGGGAAACCTGATATGTAATATCAGATTGACTCTGGCCTTGTAGCATTGATATAAGTTAGTATGTTTGAATATCAAAAGGTTTTTTTTTTTTTTTCCCTCTTAACTCTGTGCTGTTAATTGACCAACTGGAACAAGCTGATTTATTGGGGAGCGGGCGGGTCATGTGACTGTTTTATCTGTATAATACCAACACCTTTCCTGCATTTTGCAGGAATTGCATTAGGCATTAGACAGTGAGGCATTTAAAGTGAGCTTTTTAAGTGATAAATATAGTTAGACTATAGTTTGACTAGAGGTGACTGGGGACTGGATCTACTGCAAACTCTTTTACTCAAGACAACAAACGGTAAGCTAGTCAGATCACACTATGATCCCATGCTTGCTAACCTGCATATTTTAAGCCCCCACCCCTTTACAACTTATTTACTGCAGTCTCTCCCAAAACTGACTGCACAATACACTGAAACCCTGAATTGACTCTAGCATTGCAATACAGCTAAACATTTGACAAGGAACAGGCACACACCTGCTGTTTAGTCTGCACACACTAACTCTGCTCACAACAGCTCCTTGCAGCACTGCCTACCTCTGGCATCATGAACCTGCTATGTCTTTTAACTTTTTTCTTTCTCCTGGCCTCATGGAGATGTTACTCCCTCTACCCACTACAAACTCCTCCATCCTGGCCCACACCCAACATCACCATACACCCTGGACTACTCAAAAGCCTTGCACTATCTACTGAATGTTGGTGGAGAACTCTAAAAACCAGAACTCCAACCACTGCTCACTCTAATGGAAAACACCACAAATTTACAACTTGCAAACCACTAGCCAAATTTCTACTCATACTTTTACTCTCTTTAGCAGGTGATATTGAACCTAACCCAGGTCCTCCCATTACAGCTCTGTCCCATGCCCCTGAGAATTCCACCTTTAAATTCCAAAAAGGGCTATCTGTCGCCCATATAAACATCCGGAGCCTGCTGCCCAAATTGGACGAACTAAGGGCATGGTGCCTTATGCATAAACCCAAAAGCCATCGTTCTTGCAGAAACATGGCTATCCCCTAAAACCCCTGATGCAAATATCGCCATTCAGGGATACTCCATTTTTAGGAGAGATAGGTCAAAGAGAGGAGGAGGGGTGTTATTTTATATTGCAGACACCTTACAATTTAGACTGTTAAATTGCCCCCCAAGCCCACCCTCTTTTGAAATTCTAGTTGGCAAAATCTGCCTCCCCTTTTCTAAGCCCATCTTGCTTGCTGGCATCTACCGCCCCCCTAAAGCCCCTCTACAATCCCTGACTGATATCACCCAATTTCTTGGCTCCATTTCCTCTCTGAATGAGAAGAGTGAGCTGCTAGTTCTTGGGGATTTCAACTTCAATTGGCTTGACCCTAAAAACCACAAAATCCAGATACAACTCAAGTCACTTAACCTATCGCAACTCATTTCCCAACCCACACGGATAAACCTGAAATCATATAACCATTCCTTGCTAGACTGGATTCTCTCTTCAAACCCCAGCAGAATCCAATCCTCTGGCATCCTTCCTGATATTTTCAGTGACCATGCAATAGTGTACTGTTTAAGGAAAACTAAACCGCCCCATTCAAGCCCTAAAGTTCTCCTCACTAGAACATTTAAAAACTTTAACCCACAACAGTTTCTGGATGACCTTACCAACTGCCCATGGCACAGAATCGATTTAATTCCCGACCCTGACTCTGCGCTCGACTATTTCCAATCCGAGTTCTTAAAACTCTGCGATACCCATGCTCCACTACGCAAAATAAGGGTACGGGGGGCCCACCTTCCATGGGTTACAACTGACCTTATTGCACTCTACCAGCTCAGGGATACCTTGTGGAAAAGCTACAAAGTAACTGGCACTACCAAGGATCTCAATCACTACAGATGCCTGCGGAACATGTGCACAAGGCAAACAAGGCACGCAAAAGCACAATATTACTCTGACAATCTCCCCCAGAATACATCAAACCCAGCTAACTTCTGGAAGGTTATCAACAATATATTCCAGGCTCCTAACCATCAACAACCAAGTAATATCACTAAGGGGGATATTACTCTGACAAACCCCACTGACATTGCAAATGCATTCAATGATTACTTTGTGGGGTGTGCCACTAACTTATTAGCGAAACGCAGCACAAACCACAAACCTGAATCTCATCCTGGGAGTACCCCTACAGTCCCACCCCCTCCCAACACTGCCCACAATTTTCGATTTGGCCCAGTATCTGAAGAGGAGATTACACAAGCGCTCCTCAAACTAAAACTAAGCAGCCAATGTGGACCTGACTTACTACAATCTAGGTTCCTACGACTTGGTGCCCCAGCCATTGCCAAACCAATTGCGTCCATAGTCAACTCCATCCTGTCTGCAGGCCATATCCCTAAGACCTGGAAAACTGCCAGAGTTGTCCCAATCTTCAAAAGTGGGGACAAAAACACTGTCTCAAACTACAGACCAATCTCACTTCTCCCAATTCTATCCAAAGTCATGGAAAAATGTGTCCACTCCCAATTAAGCGATTTCTATACCAAGACAAATTTCCCTAGCCAATTCCAATCTGGGTTTCGTCCCAAACACTCCACCGTAACTACCCTGCTAAAAGTTTGCAATGAAATCCAGTGCGGAATGGAACGGGGACAATTCACTGGTGCAGTATTCCTAGATTTTGCAAAGGCTTTTGACACAGTTGATCATGCTATCCTGCTTGACAAACTCCAGAGCTCTGGAGTAGGGAAACATGCTTTAAACTGGTTTCAGTCCTATCTATCAGGAAGATCCCAACATGTGTCCATCTCAGGCTCTAACTCGAACCCGCTCGATATCACCTGTGGTGTCCTGCAAGGCTCTGTTCTGGGGCCCCTACTCTTCTCAGTGTTCATTAATGATCTTCCCACAGCTTGTAAGGAAGCCTCAATACACATGTATGCAGATGACACAATCCTATATGCACACAGCCAAAGCCTCTCTGACCTTCAACACATACTTCAGTCTGACTTTTTCAGACTCGAAAACTGGATTTCCTAAAACAAACTGTTTTTAAACACTGACAAGACTGTAACAATGGTATTTGGGACCAAGACTACATTTTTAAAGCTTCCAGTGACGGAGCTCCAGATCAGAACCAACGCTAACACCACCCTAACCCCTGTCACTAGTTTTAAATACCTGGGCTTATGGTTTGACTCCCACTTAACATTCGGGATGCACATTGATACCCTGACAACCAAGACCTATGCCAAACTAGGGGTACTTTACAGGAACAAATCCTCCTTAAGTCTCCTGGTCAGAAAGCGTATCGCACAGCAGATGCTAATGCCAATTATCAACTATGGAGACATAGTATATGGCTCGGCACCTCAAACCCACTTTAGCAAACTTGACACCCTCTACATTTAAATTTGTCGTTTTGTTCTCTCTCTCTGTCACGCACTCTCTCTCTCTCTCTCTGTCACGCACTCCCTCTCTCTCTCTATCACGCACTCTCTCTCTCTCTCTCTGTAACGCACTCTCTCTCTGTGTCACGCACTCTCTCTCTCTCTGTCACGCACTCTCTCTCTCTCTCTGTCACGCACTCTCTCTCTCTCTCTGTCACGCACTCTCTCTCTCTCTCTGTCACGCACTCTCTCTCTCTGTCACGCACTCTCTCTCTCTCTGTCACGCACTCTCTCTCTCTCTGTCACGCACTCTCTCTCTCTGTCACGCACTCTCTCTCTCTCTGTCACGCACTCTCTCTCTCTCTCTCTGTCACGCACTCTCTCTCTCTCTGTCACGCACTCTCTCTCTCTGTCATGCACTCTCTCTCTCTCTCTGTCACGCACTCTCTCTCTCTGTCACGCACTCTCTCTCTCTCCCTGTCACGCACTCTCTCTCTCTCTCTGTCACGCTCTCTCTCTCTCTGTCACGCACTCTCTCTCTCTGTCACGCACTCTCTCTCTCTGTCACGCACTCTCTCTCTCTCTGTCACGCACTCTCTCTCTCTCTGTCACGCACTCTCTCTCTCTCACGCACTCTCTCTCTCTCTCTGTCACGCTCTCTCTCTCTCTCTGTCACGCACTCTCTCTCTCTGTCACGCACTCTCTCTCTCTCTGTCACGCTCTCTCTGTCACGCTCTCTCTCTGTCACGCACTCTCTCTCTCTCTGTCACGCACTCTCTCTCTCTCTCTGTCACGCACTCTCTCTCTCTCTCTGTCACGCACTCTCTCTCTCTCTCTCTGTCACGCACTCTCTCTCTCTCTGTCACGCACTCTCTCTCTCTCTCTGTCACGCACTCTCTCTCTCTCTCTGTCACGCACTCTCTCTCTCTCTCTGTCACGCACTCTCTCTCTCTGTCACGCACTCTCTCTCTCTCTGTCACGCACTCTCTCTCTCTCTGTCACGCACTCTCTCTCTCTCTGTCACGCACTCTCTCTCTCTCTGTCACGCACTCTCTCTCTGTCACGCACTCCCTCTCTCTCTCTGTCACGCACTCTCTCTCTCTCTCTGTAACGCACTCTCTCTCTCTCTGTCACGTGACAGAGAGAGAGAGAGAGAGTGCGTGACAGAGAGAGAGAGAGAGAGAGAGAGTGCGTGACAGAGAGAGAGAGAGCGTGCGTGACAGAGAGAGAGAGAGAGAGGGAGTGCGTGACAGAGAGAGAGAGAGTGCGTGACAGAGAGAGAGAGTGCGTGACAGAGAGAGAGTGCGTGACAGAGAGAGAGAGTGCGTGACAGAGAGAGAGAGTGCGTGACAGAGAGAGAGAGTGCGTGACAGAGAGAGAGAGAGTGCGTGACAGAGAGAGAGAGAGTGCGTGACAGAGAGAGAGAGAGTGCGTGACAGAGAGAGAGAGAGTGCGTGACAGAGAGAGAGAGAGTGCGTGACAGAGAGAGAGAGAGCGCGAGAGAGAGAGAGAGCGTGAGAGAGAGAGAGAGAGAGCGTGACAGAGAGAGAGAGAGAGCGTGACAGAGAGAGAGCGTGACAGAGAGAGAGAGAGTGCGTGACAGAGAGAGAGAGAGAGTGCGTGACAGGGAGAGAGAGAGTGGAGACCTACCACAGCCTACAGAGAGTATACACTCTGGCACCCTACCTACTGAAGGTAAAAGACCCAAAACAGAGACAGACCCTGAGCCAGTACAGAATAAGTGCCCACAGCCTAGAAATAGAAACAGGCAGACACAGACAGAACTGGAAGCCCCGGGAGGTGAGACTGTGCCAAAGATGTGAGCTGGGAGAGGTAGAAGATGAAATGCACTTCCTGTTGCGTTGCACACAATACTCTGACGTGAGGAGTGCCCACCTAGAGAAACTCACTGCTGTTATCCAGAACTTTAATAATACAGAAGAGAACCAAAAAATAGCGATCCTCCTGGGAGAAGATGAAACCCGCGCAGAACTGGCTGCACACTATATCAGCACCTGCCACAGGCTGAGAGACGTACACTAACCCCCACACCCCTGTGTGAAACTGTTACCCCTATACCCTGCAATCATTATACCCTACCCCGTTACCCATATACCCTGCAATCATTATACCCTATCCCTAGTATTCGTGTAATTATTGTCCCCCACCCCCTATTATTCACGCTTTGGCAATACTGAAATGTTCTTTCGTCATGCCAATAAAGCTGATTTGATTTGATTGATTTGAGAGAGAGTGCGTGACAGAGAGAGAGAGAGAGAGAATGCGTGACGGAGAGAGAGAGAGAGAGAGAGAGTGCGTGACAGAGAGAGAGAGAGAGTGCGTGACAGAGAGAGAGAGAGTGCATGACAGAGAGTGCGTGACAGAGAGAGAGAGAGAGAGAGTGCGTGACAGAGAGAGAGAGTGCGTGACAGAGAGAGAGTGCGTGACAGAGAGAGAGAGAGTGCGCACTCTCTCTCTGTCACGCACTCTCTTTCTCTCTGTCACGCACTCTCTCTCTCTCTGTCACGCACTCTCTCTCTCTCTCTCTCTCTCTGTCACGCACTCTCTGTCACGCACTCTCTCTCTCTGTCACGCACTCTCTCTCTCTCTGTCACGCACTCTCTCTCTCTGTCACGCACTCTCTCTCTCTGTCACGCACTCTCTCTCTCTGTCACGCACTCTCTCGCTCTCTCTCTCTGTCACGCACTCTCTCGCTCTCTCTCTCTGTCACGCACTCGCTCTCTCTCTCTGTCACGCACTCGCTCTCTCTCTCTGTCACGCACTCTCTCTCTGTCACGCACTCGCTCTCTCTCTCTGTCACGCACTCTCTCTCTGTCACGCACTCTCTCTCTCTCTCTGTCACGCACTCTCTCTCTCTCTGTCACGCACTCTCTCTCTCTCTCTCTCTCTGTCACGCACGCACTCTCTCTCTCTCTGTCACGCACTCTCTCTCTCTCTGTCACGCACTCTCTTTCTCTCTGTCACGCACTCTCTCTCTCTCTCTGTCACGCACTCTCTCTCTCTCTCTCTCTCTCTGTCACGCACTCTCTGTCACGCACTCTCTCTCTCTGTCACGCACTCTCTCTCTCTCTGTCACGCACTCTCTCTCTCTGTCACGCACTCTCTCTCTCTGTCACGCACTCTCTCGCTCTCTCTGTCACGCACTCTCTCGCTCTCTCTCTCTGTCACGCACTCTCTCGCTCTCTCTCTCTGTCACGCACTCGCTCTCTCTCTCTGTCACGCACTCTCTCTCTGTCACGCACTCGCTCTCTCTCTCTGTCACGCACTCTCTCTCTGTCACGCACTCTCTCTCTCTCTCTCTGTCACGCACTCTCTCTCTCTCTGTCACGCACTCTCTCTCTCTCTCTCTGTCACGCACGCACTCTCTCTCTCTCTGTCACGCACTCTCTCTCTCTCTGTCACGCACTCTCTCTCTCTCTGTCACGCACTCTCTCTCTGTCACGCACTCTCTCTCTCTCTCTGTCACGCACTCTCTCTCTCTCTCTCTGTCACGCACTCTCTCTCTGTCACGCACTCTCTCTCTCTCTCTCTCTATCACGCACTCTCTCTCTCTCTGTCACGCACTCTCTCTCTCTCTCTGTCATGCACTCTCTCTGTCACGCACTCTCTCTCTCTCTCTCTCTCTCTCTCTGTCACACACTCTCTCTCTCTCCAAACATGGCACTGTGCATTATGGCCAAACATCTCCACTTTGGTCTCATCTGTCCAAAGGACATTGTTCCAGAAGTCTTGTGGTTTGTTCAGATGCAACTTTGCAAACCTAAGCCGTGCTGCCATGTTCTTTTTAGAGAGAAGAGGCTTTCTCCTGGCAACCCTTCCAAACAAACCATACTTGTTCAGTCTTTTTCTAATTGTACTGTCATGAACTTTAACATTTAACATGCTAACTGAGGCCTGTAGAGTCTGAGATGTAACTCTTGGGTATTTTGCAATTTCTCTGAGCATTGCACGGTCTGACCTTGGGGTGAATTTGCTGGGACGGCCACTCCTGGGAAGATTGGCAACTGTCTTGAATGTTTTCCACTTTTGAATAATCTTTCTCACTGTAGAATGATGGACTTTAAATTGTTTGGAAATGGCCTTATAACCCTTCCCAGATTGATGGGCAGCAACAATTGCTGATGTCTTTCCTCCTTGGCATTGTGTTAACACACCTGAATGCTCCAGATCAGCAAACTGCTAAAACTTCGGCTTTTATAGAAGTGATCACACTTGCTGATGATCAATTAATCCAGGGCATTTGATTAGTAGCACCTGTCTGCTACTAAGCATCTTAATTCCTATGGAAGCAGTAAGGGAGTACTTAGTTTTTCTCACACAGCTTCTCCATTGTGGTTTTATTTTTGTTAAATAAAACATGACACTGTGTAATATGTCATGTGTTGTTGTTCGAGTATGTTGTTTATTGTCAGCGCATACAAAGATAAAAACACACACCTTCGGTAAATCTTTCACTCTTGCAAGTAGAGATACAGTGTTTTGGGGAAATGACAATAAAATATATAAGTGCAATGATACTCACATGGCCATGTGTGAGCCAAATCACATCAGAGGCATCTTTGTGGTCATGGATATAGACCCTTCTTCTGCTTAATCCAGCAATCGGATCGAACACTCTAGTGGTGAGTAGCTACGATCTCTCCCGGAATCCCAGGAAGGAGATGGGCAAATCCACAGTCGTAAACATATATCATTTATTAACAGCACAGTAGATAGCAAAAACTCACACACAGGAAAACACTGCTCTGCGCCAGACACCGCCTCGAGGCCTCCGTTCGGGGTTTAACCCTGCAGCCGCGTCCGACGTCAGGACCACTTACAGAGGGCTCGTCTTTGGTACGGAAGCTGTCAGTGACCAAAAACCAAGCATGCACCGGCAGGGAACTACGCGTTTCGCGAAATCACTCGCTTCCTCAGGTTCCTGCCGGTCGCATGCCTGCCCTGTCATACTTATACCCAAATCACTGGCCATTCGAACTAAATGGACAGTCACTTGCAAAATAGACGGGTGCATATAACACACTTAATCGCTATGTTTCCACAGCGTGATGTATACAAATAAAGGGATATCCCTTGTAATGGTGTCATACATAAATATGAGTAGCATCTCCCTCAAAGTAGGGGATAAAGAGTGAAATTAAATACACATGGTAACTCCTCATGGTTAGTGTCTTGCTGTTGACAGCCCAATGATAGCTAAACTCGTGAACACGTTATTATACATATAAATTATACACATACATTTAAAAACATCGAATATATAAGTTTATACATAAGACTTAAAAAAGAGCACCAAATATATGTCAATAAAAATGAAAGTAGTTCATCTAACATGAGAGCACAGTAAAAGAGCACAGTAACGGAACATATAGTTCTCCTTCAGGAAAAAGGCTCCCTAGGTCCCTGTTGATAATTGATTTCAGCACATCACCCGATGATCCGTATCCGTGCTTGATAACAGACGCACACATTCTAAATCTGCACAATCCCAAAAGACAATTATCAATACGTTCAAATCAGATTAAAAAACAAACAGTTGGCGCATGGTCCCAATTCATTCATCATTGCTTCTATGGGCAGAAAATAATAGTTACATAGTTACATAGTAGATGAGGTTGAAAAAAGACTTCCGTCCATCAAGTTCAACCTATGCTAAATTTAGACAACAGATACTTTATCCTATATCTATACTTACTTATTGATCCAGAGGAAGGCAAACAAAAAACCCCATTAAGGGGAAAAATTAATTCCTTCCTGACTCCAAGAATTGGCAATCGGATTAATCTCTGGATCAGCATCCTTCCCATGTATACTTATTTGGTATATCCCTATATACCTTTCCCATCTAAAAAGATGTCCAACCTTTTTTTGAACAGATTTATTGTATCTGCCATCACAGTCTCCATGGGTAATGAATTCCACATTTTAACTGCCCTTACTCTAAAGAACCCTTTCCTTTGTTGTTGGTGAAATTTCCTTTCCTCCAACCTTAAGGGATGGCCCGAGTCCTTTGTACTGCCCGTGGGATGAATAGTTCTTTTGAAAGCTCCTTGTATTGTCCTTGAATATATTTGTATATAGTTATCATATCCCCTCTTAGACGCCTCTTTTCTAATGTAAATAAATCCAATATAGCTAGCCTCTCCTCATAAGTTAGATTGTCCATCCCCTTTATTAATTTTGTGGCTCTTCTCTGCACTCTCTCTAGTTCCATAATGTCTTTTCCTAGGATTGGTGCCCAAAATTGTACTCCATATTCAAGGTGTGGTTTTACTAATGCTTTGTAAAGGGGCATAATAATGTTTACTTCCCTTCCATCCATTGCCCGTTTGATGCAAGATAAGATCTTGTTTGCCTTTGTAGCTACTGCATGACATTGGGCACTATTGCTAAGCCTGCTGTCTACAAGCACTCCTAAATCCTTCTCCATCAAGGATTCCCCCAATATATCTCCATTTAATTTGTAAGTCGCCTTTTTATTCTTGTATGCCAAATGCATAACCTTACATTTATCTGTATTAAACCTCATCTGCCATTTACCTGCCCACGTTTCCAGTCTCTCCAAGTCCTTCTGAAGAGAAATTACATCCTGCTCTGATTCTATTACCTTACACAATTTAGTATCATCAGCAAAGATGGAGACTTTGCTCTCGATCCCAACCTCAAGGTCATTAATAAACAAGTTAAAAAGCAGGGGTCCAAGAACCGATCCCTGAGGTACTCCACTCACGACTTTAGTCCAACCTGAAAAAGTTCCATTTATGACAACCCTCTGTTGTTTGTCCTTTAACCAGTTTTCAATCCAGGTGCATATATTATTACTGAGTCCAACTTTCTTTATTTTGTACACCAACCTCTTGTGTGAAACCGTATCAAAAGCCTTTGCAAAATCTAAGTAGACCACATCAACTGCATTACCCTGGTTTAAATTCCTACTTACCTCCTCAAAGAAACAAATAAGGTTAGTTTGGCATGATCTATCCTTCATAAATCCATGCTGACTATTACTAATAATTTTGTTTTCCATTAGGTATTCCTGAATATTATCCCGTATTAAACCTTCAAGTAGTTTCCCTACTATTGAAGTCAGGCTTACAGGTCTGTAATTTCCCGGTTGTGATCTAGCTCCCTTTTTAAATATAGGCACCACATCTGCTTTACGCCAATCTTGGGTACTGAGCCTGTAGAAATGGAGTCCTTGAATATTAAATATAATGGTTTTGCTATTACTGAGCTTCACTCCTTGAGAACTCTTGGATGTATGCCATCGGGGCCAGGTGCCTTATTTACTTTAATTTTTTCAAGTCGCTTATGAACTTCTTCCTCAGTTAACCAATTGTTCCTTAATATGGAGGTTGTGGCTTCCTCCTGCGGCACTACTATTGAACTTGATTCTTCCCTGGTAAACACAGAGGCAAAGAATTTGTTTAATACCTCAGCTTTTTCCTTATCTCCAATAATCTGCCTGCCCATCTCACACTGAAAGGGTCCTATATTTTCTTTTCTCATTTTTTTGTTATTAAGGTACTTAAAGAACTTTTTAGGGTTGACCTTACTTTCTATTGCAATCCTTTTTTCATTATCCATTTTTGCTAATTTGATTGCCCTTTTGCAATTTTTGTTACATTCCTTATAATTCTGATACGATGTCTCCGTCCCTTCTGACTTAAAGAATCTAAACGCCTTCCTCTTCTTCTCCATTTCCTTCCCTACCTGTTTATTTAGCCACATTGGTTTTGACTTATTTCTTTTATACTTATTACCCAAGGGTATACACTGATAAGTTTGCTTTTCTAACAATGTTTTAAAGACTGCCCATTTATCTTCTACATATTTCCCTGCAAAAACATCATCCCATTGTATTACTACTAGATTAGACCTCAGTTTATTAAAATCTGCCTTTCTAAAGTTTAAGGTCTTTGTTGAACCCGAGTAATCTGTTTTTTGATAATTTATTTCAAATGAGACCATGTTATGATCACTGTTAGCCAAATGTTCCAGGACTTGAATATTTGTTATTACTTCGACATAATGTTAGTTGGAAGGTCATAATAATTGTAAAACTAATTGCAAAAATAAAATCTTCACTGACAAAGCGAAGAAATATGGAAGATTAACCAAATATGTATAAAAAATATATATAAAGTTAAATGCCTATATAAAAGATCAAATATTTAAAAATGGACCAAGTATTTAAAAAGAATATAAAAAGGGATGAAATATAAATATGAAAAGGTATATGTAAAAAAGGGTGTATAAAAAGACAAGCAGACTAGCCATTTATTCAATAAAGGCACCTAAATCAATATCTGCATTTGGACCCCATGGGATCATTGTTTTTAATTTAAAAATCCAAAAAGTCTCTTTTTGGGCCAGTTTAGTCATTCTGTCCCCACCACGCCAGTTGGCGGGGACCTGTTCTATTGCTCTGTATGTGGGGCCAGATGGATCACCACTATGTCTGGACGAATAATGGCTAGACACGCTGTGTGTCAGCAATTTCCTCCTAATGTTGCCCATGTGTTCCAGTACGCGGACCCTCAGTGGTCGACTGGTACGTCCCACATACTGGAGACCACATGGACAACACAGCAGATGCACCACAAACTCAGACCGACAATTCATGAATTGCTTTGTTTTAAAATCCGCACCAATAACCGTCGAATTAAAATCGGTCTTCTCATTGGAAAATTAAACACATTAGGCTCTAAGATAAAAGCTATACTGAGCATAATGTTTTTAATTTTGATGGGGCGTATTTCCTTCAAAAATGCGGTACCGCCATGGGGACCAGGATTGCGCCGAGTTATGCGAATTTGTTCATGGACGCATGGGGAAAAGACAATATTTGGTCAACCCATGCTTTCGGCGCAGACCTGGCCCTATGGCACAGGTACATTGATGATATATTTTTCATCTGGCAGGGGAGTGAGGAAAACCTTGAGCTTGTCCTGGAATATATGAATAACACCCGCAATCTTGTATTCACATCACAAAATAGTGCAGTCTGGATTTCCTAGATCTGACAATATATATTGAAAGGAATCACATTAAACCAAAAACGTTCTTTAAGTAGGTAGATTGTAATAACTACCTGCTTAAAAACAGCTGCCACCATCAAAGGTGGCTGGAGAATATTCCACCTGGGCAGTTCAGAAGAGTTAGATGAAACTGTACGGACGATAATATTTTTAAAGAGCAATCTGAAATTTTAAAGAAAAGGTTTTTAGATAGAAATTATGAGCGGGGAGCATTGGAGAATTGTAAGGACAAGCACTATAAGGAGAGAAGACATCCTTAAAACCAAAGTCAAGAAGCCAGCCAGTTCGTTTGAGGTCCCTTTTATCTCTAAATTCAATCAAGATCATGGGAAGATACAAGACATTCTTAAAAAACATTGGCATCTCCTTTTGAGTGAACCTGTTCTGAAAGAACATTTACCAGACAGGCCGAAGGTAATTTTCAAACGCGCAGACAATATAAAAACTAAATTAGCACCTAGTCTTTTTAAATCAAATGCACCAGTGAATGGTCAGAATTGGTTACCAAAACCCAAGGTTTTTTTTAGATGCTTTACATGTTAGGCCTGTAAACAGGGTTCCAATGAGAAGACCGATTTTAAGTCGACGGTTATTGGTGAGGCTTTTAAAACAAAGCAGTTCATGAATTGTCGGTCTGAGTTTGTGGTGCATCTGCTGTGTTGTCCATGTGGTCTCCAGTATGTGGGACGTACCAGTCGACCACTGTGGGTCCGCGTACTGGAACACATGGGCAACATTAGGAGGAAATTGCTGACACCCAGCGTGTCTAGCCATTATTCGTCCAGACACAGTGGTGATCCATCTGGCCCCACATACAGAGCAATAGAACAGGTCCCCGCCAACTGGCGTGGTGGGGACAGAATGACTAAACTGGCCCAAAAAGAGACGTTTTGGATTTTTAAATTAAAAACAATGATCCCATGGGGTCCAAATGCAGATATTGATTTAGGTGCCTTTATTGAATAAATGGCTAGTCTGCTTGTCTTTTTATACACCCTTTTTTACATATACCTTTTCATATTTATATTTCATCCCTTTTTATATTCTTTTTAAATACTTGATCCATTTTTAAATATTTAATCTTTTATATAGGCATTTAGCTTTATATATATTTTTTATACATATTTGGTTAATCTTCCGTATTTCTTCGCTTTCAGTGAAGATTTTATTTTGCAATTAGTTTTGCAATTATTATGACCTTCCAACTAACATTATTTTCTGCCCATAGAAGCAATGATGAATGAATTGGGACCATGCGCCAACTGTTTGTTTTTTAATCTGATTTGAACGTATTGATAATTGTCTTTTGGGATTGTGCAGATTTAGAATGTGTGCGTCTGTTATCAAGCACGGATACGGATCATCAGGTGATGTGCTGAAATCAATTATCAACAGAGACCTAGGGAGCCTTTTTCCTGAAGGAGAACTATATGTTCCTTTACTGTGCTCTCATGTTAGATTTAAAACCAGAGACAGAACATAAAACACAGACAGAGCTCAGTGCACATCCAGTGAAACTTATACACGGTACAGTGCCTAAATATATATGTATAAATATCTATTAAATAAAATGGTCTTTTAGTTTAACATTTTGGCCAAATTGTTGTAAGCCCCTGAGCCACTGCACGGCAGACCACATCTCAACGGTCCCTAACACTAATACTTATGTTAGACTTATGTTAACACTCATGTTAGATGAACTACTTTAATTTTTATTGACATATATTTGATGCTCTTTTAAGTCTTATGTATAAACTTATATATTCGATGTTTTTAAATGTATGTGTATAATTTATATGTATAATAACGTGTTCACGAGTTTAGCTATCATTGGTCTGCCAACAGCAAGACACTAACCATGAGGAGTTACCATGTGTATTTAATTTCACTCTTTATCCCCTACTTTGAGGGAGATGCTACTCATATTTATGTATGACACCATTACAAGGGATATCTCTTTATTTGTATACATCATTTTTATATGGTTTTGCGGTCTGGCTGGCTGCCAGCTCGTCTCCGGAGGTCGGCCTCGAGGGATCCCCATTGAAATGCATTACTCCATTCACTTTCAATGGGGAACCGCCGCTCCTCTCTGGCGCCACCTGCAGGTCTTCTACGATATCAGGCCCAAATCGCCGGAATCTCCATAGGGTTATATGGGGCTCCAATGGCGACTTATGGAGATGCTGCAAAATGGAGACTGCAAAGGCGTGAAATGAGACAGAGGGCAATAAACATGTAAATGCAATTAACCCTTTCCCTCCCGACCTTATACCAGTGTATGTGGTTGGTACATACACTGTAAAGGTACAAACACCAATAATTGTACAAACATATACATCTAGCAAATAGAACACAGTTTGCCATGAGGCAGGGGAATAAAAATACATTAAATCCCTCTAAATGTGGGAAACATGATAACCATGGGACATACCTTTTGGTTGTGAGGCAGGGGAACATATGTATTATGGGTACATTTCTGGTTAACCCCTCACCTCCCAGATGGTGGAAGGGGGTGCCTAATGGGGATGACCCCTTTAATACTCGCTTGGCACCCCTCCCCCGTCATACAGTGTATCTCTACTTGCAAGAGTGAAAGATTTACCTAAGGTGTGTGTTTTTATCTTTGTATGCGCTGACAATAAACAACATACTCGAACAACAACACATGACATATTACACCGTGTCATGATATATTTAACAAAAATAAAGCCACAATGGAGAAGCCATGTGTGAAAAACTAAGTACACCCTTAATGCTTCCATAGGAATTAAGATGCTAAGTAGCAGACAGGTGCTGCTAATCAAATGCCCTTGATTAATTGATCATCAGCAAGTGTGACCACCTCTATAAAAGCCGAAGTTTTAGCAGTTTACGGGTCTGGAGCATTCAGGTGTGTGTTAACACAATGCCAAGGAGGAAAGACATCAGCAATGATCTTAGAGAAGCAATTGTTGCTGCCCATCAATCTGGGAAGGGTTATAAGGCCATTTCAAAACAAGTTAAAGTCCATCATTCTACAGTGAGAAAGATTATTCAAAAGTGGAAAACATTCAAGACAGTTGCCAATCTTCCCAGGAGTGGACGTCCCAGCAAATTCACCCCAATGTCAGACCGTGCAATGCTCAGAGAAATTGCAAAAAACCCAAGAGTTACATCTCAGACTCTACAGGTCTCAGTTAGCATGTTAAATGTTAAAGTTCATGAGAGTACAATTAGAAAAAGACTGCACAAGTATGGTTTGTTTGGAAGGGTTGCCAGGAGAAAGCCTCTTCTCTCTAAAAAAAAAAAAACATGGCAGCACGGCTTAGGTTTGCAAAGTTGCATCTGAACAAACCACAAGACTTCGGGAACAATGTCCTTTGGACAGATGAGACCAAAGTGGAGATGTTTGGCCATAATGCACAGCCCCACGTTTGGCGAAAACCAAACACTGCATATCAGCACAAACACCTCATACCAACTGTCAAGCATGGTGGTGGAGGGGTGATGATTTGGGCTTGTTTTGCAGCCACATGACCTGGGAACCTTGCAGTCATTGAGTCGACCATGAACTCCTCTGTATACCAAAATATGTTAGCGTCAAATGTGAGACCATCTGTCCAGCAGCTAAAGCTTTGCTGAAATTGAGTCATGCAACAGGACAATGATCCTAAGCACACTAGCAAATCTACAACAGAATGGCTGAAAAAGAAAAGCATCAAGGTGTTGCAATGGCCCAGTCAAAGTCCAGACCTCAACCGATTGAAATGCTGTGGCTGGACCTTAAGAGAGCTGTGCATAAACAAATGCCCACAAACCTCAATGAACTGAAGCAACGTTGTAAAGAAGAGTGGGACAAAATTCCTCCACAATGATGTGAGAGACTGATAAAGTCATAAAGAAAACGATTACTTCAAGTTGTTGCTGCTAAAGGTGGTTCTACAAGCTATTGAATCATAAGGTGTACTTAGTTTTTCACACATGGCTTCTCCATTTTGGCTTTTTGTTAAATAAATCATGTCACAGTGTAATATGTCATGTGTTGTTGTTCATCTGAGGTTGTATTTACCTAATTTTTAGACCTGCTAAGGAACAGATGATTGTTATTATGTTCTGATATTTAAAACCATGGAATTCAAAGAGGGTGTATTTTCTTTTTCACATCACTGTATACTGTGTGCACGGTGCTGTATGTCCCCTGTATATTTACTGTGTGCACGGTGCTGTATACTCTGTGTAACGCTCTCTCTCTCCCCACAGCCGATACTTGGAGAAGTTCAGAGCTTTCAGCAGAGAGGAAGAAGAAGGAGCGAGAGGCTGAGACAGTGTGTGTCACTGTGTGCGCGTCACTGTGTGCGCGTGTGCGTCACTGTGTGCGTGCGTGGAGCGAGAGGCTGAGACAGTGTGTGTGTGTAGCGAGAGGCAGACAGTGTTTCACTGTGTGTGTAAGGAGCGAGAGTCTGAGGCGGATTGTGTGTGTGTGTGTGTGTGTATGTATGTGTGTGTGTGTGTGTGTGTGTGTGTGTGTGTGTGACCACGCGTGTGTGTGATGAAGGGGAGGGACTGAGTGTCAGTGTGTTTGTGTATCACACTGTGTGTGTGTGTGTCACTGTGAGCATGTGTGCGCCCCTGTGGGTTGGGATGAGCGGTGATACAGACTCATCAGTTTCTGATGCTGCAGGTTATAGTAGTACTGAGTCTCCATCCCGTGTAATGCTTTACTGGGGTGTTTGAGGGTCGGACGTGTCCTCACACTGCAGTGACCCCACTTATAGAGGTTCTCTGTATTATTATACACTGATACTGAACACCCCGTGCTGTATAATGATGCTGAGTATCTATACACTGATGATGAACACTCTGCGCTGTATAATGATGCTGGGTATCTTAATGAATATAGATATTTAACACTGAGTATACAGGGAGCAGGGTTTAGCTGTAATGTATATATCTGTGTACTGTGCGTACCTGGTCCCTCTGTCTTCTCGGGGGAGGAAGGGAGAGATCCCTGTCTCGTTCTCGGGGGAGGGAGAGATCCATGTCTCGTTCTCGGGGGGAGGGGGAAATCTCCGTCTCGGGAGAGATCCCCGTCTCGGGGGAGAGAGAGATCTCGGGGGAGGAAGAAATCTCCGTCTCGGGGGAGGGAGAAATCTCGTTCTCGGGGGAGGGAGAAATCTCTGTCTCTGGGGAGGGAGAAATCTCCGTTTTGGGGGGAGGGAGAAATCTCTGTCTCGTTTTGGGGGGGAGGGAGAAATCTCTGTCTCGTTTTGGGGGAGGGAGAAATCTCTGTCTCGTTTTGGGGGAGGGAGAAATCTCTCTCGTTCTCGGGGGAGGGAGAGATCTCCGTCTCTGGGGAGGGAGAAATCTCGTTCTCGGGGGAGGAAGAAATCTCCGTCTCGGGGGAGGGAGAAATCTCGTTCTCGGGGGAGGGAGAAATCTCTGTCTCTGGGGAGGGAGAAATCTCCGTTTTGGGGGGAGGGAGAAATCTCTGTCTCGTTTTGGGGGGGAGGGAGAAATCTCTGTCTCGTTTTGGGGGAGGGAGAAATCTCTGTCTCGTTTTGGGGGAGGGAGAAATCTCTGTCTCGTTTTGGGGGAGGGAGAATTCTCCGTCTCGTTTTTTGGGAGGGAGAATTCTCCGTCTCGTTTTGGGGGAGGGAGAATTCTCCATCTCGTTTTGGGGGGAGGGAGAAATCTCCGTCTCGTTTTGGGGGGAGGGAGAAATCTCCGTCTCGTTTTGGGGGGAGGGAGAAATCTCTGTCTGGGGGAGGGAGAAATCTCCGTCTCGTTTTGGGGGGAGGGAGAAATCTGTCTCATTCTGGGGGAGGGAGAGGTCTCTGTCTCGTTCTGGGGGGAGGGAGAGGTCTCCGTCTCGTTCTGGGGGGAGGGAGAGGTCTCCGTCTCGTTCTGGGGGTGCTCCTTGTTCAGGAAGAGGGGGGGGCGCGATTGTAATTATTGGATGGCTCCTTTTTATGAAATAAAAGCTGATTTTGATGGCTGGATTGTACCATACTCTGTACTCATTTATAGTGTTGAACTGTCACTCCTCATCACAAGTCGTTGCTCTGATCCAAGGGGAGATTCAGACTTTTCTACTAAATTATCTCACTACACAAAATTAGGTGTGTCCGTGTGTCCTCCAGTGCGTGTACTCGGTCTATTAACCCAAGCAGGTGTACATGGGGAGAAAAACAAGCACAGAGAAAGGAGTGTTGGGACATTGCTATTAGCCGCTCCTAAATGAGGTGGCTTAGGCCCAGCTGATTTCTGGCCGGGCCACTTCATCCCTATAATTGCTTGCAGAAATCCACGTCACTAATAAAGAGCTGAAGAGATATATGCACTTACATATGTGGATACACGGGAGATGGTGGGCACCCTTCCGCAGCAACCAGTGGGAAACTTTAAAAAGGTAGAAAAACAGGAACATGGGATAATAACATTTTAATAACAATAAAAAGAAATAAATAGATGCACTCTCACACGGCTTATTCACAAAAGCATTAGTCAATAGCTTTCCAGCCTGATGTTGCTCCTTTTGGACCCAGCACACCCACGTCTGTCCCTTTTGCCTTCTGCGGTTTCTTTGGGGGGGTCCTTCACCGCTGCTCCTGCATCGCCTGCTGCCCGGCGGCTTTCCTGCTGTTGTGCAGCTTGGTTTAGTCCTTCGGTGCCGTTCCTAGTAGGGTACGGTTCGTGCAGGGAAACAGGTCTGTCAAGGTGCTCGCTGATTGGTCAGACTGCCGGTTTGAAGGAGTATGGTGGCTGGCTCAAAATCTCATCACTTCCCAAAGTTGACAGAAAAGGGTGTTATGTCCATAACAGGAGACCTCACGGTACTGTAGAAAGTGGATGTGTGTGCACATCCATCTTGAACCACATGCGGGGAGAGTTGAGGATTCAAACACAGATAGAAAGGTATAGCACTGGTCTGAACGCAGGTCAGTGGTGTCCAGGTAGGTGGTGTCCCTTCAGGTCAGTGGTGTCTGGGTAGTTGTCTGCTTGAGGGTCTGTTCCCTGTGTGTGTGTATATATATATTATTAAAGAGAGATGTAGTGGTGTGTGCGCTTATTATTAGAGATTGTCACAGGAGACCAGAACTTTTAACCGGGATCATACAGAAGGCAAAACAAGGTAGTGGAATAAAATGAGGTTTATTTGGGTAAACCATGTCACGGTAACTTGTGAAAGGGTATAATACACACCAAAATTTCTGGGTTGAATTGAACACGACTTAGATATAATAAATATAGTTTATTCCTTAAAGAAGGAGAACACACAAGATGATACAAATAACAGACAAGAAATAGACACTTAAGGGTTGGACAATGAAGCAATCGGGTACAGGATTGGAAATTCGTTCAGCAATACAGGTTCAGATGAAGACATCACGAAAAGACAATGGGTATAGGGCTAACACTTGTTTATATGGAGTTTCAGCCCCATACCCTAACATTTGGGCGCCTGAAAGTCTATCAAACTTCTTTGTAGTCAGGAAACCCTTTTGTCTGTAAGTGTGAATTATGACACTTACAGACCACTCAGGCTCTGCGTTTCTCCGCCCTATTGTACACAATCAGAGTGGTCAAGCCTTTGATCAGAGGGTTTATTGTAGACCACTTGTCTCCCCCCTGAACATTAACATAAAGCAGAGCCAGGAACTTTCCCGGGCTTTATCCCAGCCTTGAAAAACAGTATATTCTTTAATATCTACATATATTAAAATAATCCGTTCTGTGGGTCTGAGCGGGCTGAAATTTGCCAGGTCCTGATGCCGGAGGACCTTTGCCATAGTGGCCAAATATCAGCCTTCCACGACCCCCAGAACCGGAGATACAAAAAAACAAGTTAAAATCTCCTATTAACTTGAAAGCAGGATTCTCTGCTATAAGCTAAAAGAAATCTATGCGTTTCACTCTCCCATTGAAATCAATGGTCTCCGCCGCTATAGGCTTTCAATGGAGCAACTCCGCCATTGAAGTCAATGGGGAAATCACAATTTTCACATTTGCCCATACTCCATCTGGTTGATCGGAGAGGGCTGGGAATGGCCATGCAGTCATGCCGGAACAGTGACTACCTGCGACCCAAATCCCAGCCCTCTGGTACTCACAGAACCGGAGATATAGGCTTACACTTTTCCCACTTTCGGACTTAGCCGTTTTAAAGCCACGCGGCTTTCCTCCATTAGAATCAATATGGCCGGCGCCTCCATAGGAAATGCATGAGCTGGCGCCGCACTAGGATTCAATAGGACCTCCGCTCCCATTAGAGTCAATGGCGCGACCCTCATGGCGAGCGCGAACCTTTACGGGGGTCCTTAATTCTCAGACCCGATGGTGGTGGAGTGTAGGGGTTCTTAGGGTCTAGGGGCAAAAATAATTTTATTCCTGGGTGCCCTAGAACCTAAGTTTGCCACGCCAATTGTACGTGAACTTGACTTAGCGTGATCAAAGCTCTTTTTTAGATATTGTATCCGCTTCTGCGGTCTGCGGTTTGGATGGCTGACAACCCGTTCCTGGAGGTCGGCGTCGAGGAATCCCCATTGAAATGAATGGCTTCATTGACTTACAATGGGGAACCGCCGCTCCTCCTCTCGGGCGCCACCTGCAGGTCTTCTGATGAAAATTGACCCAAATCGCCAGTTTCCCCATAGGATCGTATGGAGCTGCAACAGCGACCTATGGGGAGCTGCAAAATGGAGCCTGCAATGGCGGAAAAATGGAACAAAGGGCTATAATCACTCCTGAACTATTAACCCTTTCCCTCCCGCATCGATCCCAGTGTATCTGTTGGTGCAGACACTGGAATGGGGACAATACATATTTACAGGGGAATACACATTTGGGTGCTGAAGCAGGGTACAAACACATTACTGGACCGCAGTCCAGTTAACCCCTTGCCTCCCCAGTGAAAGCAGGGGGTGGCCAAATTGGGTGTAACCCCTTTAATTCCAGGCCAAACCCCCTCCCATGACACCTCCCCTGCTCAATGGGTGCCTTGTGACCCAGCTGCCCACCCTGGCACTGGGACACGACTGGCATCCTTGAAGCACTTGATAAGTCCTGAGGGGTTGGCCTGGCAAAATTGTCCTCCGGCATTGTCCAGTACACTGTCCTGGCCACATTGGATGGTGAAGTCCAGATCCTGCTGAGCAGGGCTCCAACGTGGCCGCTGGGCATTCTCTGCCCCCCACCCAGTGCCTGGTGACCCAGGACCACCGTGAAGGGGCACCTCTGCAGACCAGGCTGCATGTTGCCCAGAGACGGGCATATCTGTACCAACGAGAGACCATCTACCAAGCACAGACCGTCGCTTCTCCGTCAAACCAGTCTTGGAGAGAGCTATGTCACTATCCTGTAGGGACCCTACCTGCCCTGGCCCTGTGCCCACCTGTAGCTGCTCTGCTATACCTGTGCCTCTCCTCCCTGGCTCTAGGGCAGCCCCCACCCTGAGTTGCATCACTTCTGGAGTCCAGAAACCACCTGGGATGCTGACTACTACCCTCTCCTTTGCCTCCTGGGACAAGGCAATCCCCCAGTAAGCTGTACTGGGGTTCCTGGTACCCAGATGCTTTACTCCTGCCCTCTCAATACTGAAGGCCAGGAGATAAGCACCTGCTACCACCACTGCTGCTGGGGCCAACATCACTCCCCTCCACTGTGCTGCCCTTCCTCTCTGTAGATAACCTTGGCTGCCCTGGGGACAGAACCCTCTGCTGAACCCCCCTAGCCCTGGCTACTGCTCCTGGCTGCCTACCTCCCTGCAGCCCACCTTCACTCTGCTCCCCCCTAGGCAATCCTACCATAGAGCTGGGTGCTAATGGGGCTAGCACCTCTCCCTGAAGCTGTGCCCCCATTACCGGAGATGAGCTCAGGGTTGCTGGTGCGGATGCACTCGCCTTAGCTCCTGGCTGGTAGGTAACCCTGGGGTGGTCTAACTTTGCCACAACCCCTGATACCTCCAGCCCATAGCAAGGCTGCAACAGTGAGGCTTTTAACTGAGAGCCCCCTTGATGCTCCACCAGGGTAATGGGAAAGCCTAGCTGCCCTACAAGCTGCCCTTCCTTCCCCTCCCCTGGTATCCCTATCTCCTGCCACCTACCGGTCACTCCTACAGGGGAATAACAGGGTACAGTCATAGGTAACAATAAGTCAGGGTCAGTCTGCGACCTGGTCTGGCTTACCTCGCTGGTCCCCGCAGAGACCGCCGCTTTTGTAGGTCCCGATTGCAGGGGGACTGGAGTGGCCACCGCCGCCGCTATCTTGGCCGAGAAGAATCAGGCAACTGCCGCAACAGCTCCCGGGTTCGGCCCAGGGATAACGGTGCAGGACATGGGTCCCAGGTCCTCGTGGAGAAACTCGGCTCCATTCAAACAAGGTGAACCACCCTCCTACTGCAACCCCAGTCCCTCCCCACACTCAGAAAGGGCTCCGGCACTTTGCCGGAAGTGCGGCTCTTCCGCCACTACGGGCGAGCTCCGGGTTACTGTCGCAACAGCACCCGGCTTCGGCACAGGGTCGCCAGCATAGATGGTGGGGCTCCAAGCGCTTTGACTCCTCCAAACAAGGCAAAACACCCACCTTCCGCACACCCCGACCCTCCCCCCAAATCAAATCGGCTCCGGCATCATGCCGTAATCTCAGCTTCTCTGCCGCCGCCTGCATCCCGCGTCCTGGGAGCACTTCCACTGGCCGGACCATATCAGCTCATTCCAGGGGTACCACAGCATCTTACTGTAGCAAGCCGACCGCTTGCCGAGCACCGCTGCTGATGGCCGGAAAAGATCTGCTCCGGCGGCCTCTCCGCCGGGATCAGATGGATGGCCGCCGTTCTACGCCGCTGTTGCCGATGCAGCCCAGCCAGGTTCTCCAGGGGACGTCCTGCGAAGGGTTGTTGCCCCGGCTGGGCGGGAGCCATCGGAGGATGCCGCGAAATAGGTCACCTTTCCGCAGCTTGTGAGCGCTGGCCCTGAGGGGCTTCTTCGCCCGACCGCGCACGGTCCGGGCATCGGGCTTTGATGTGGCCCGCTTGTTGGCAGTGATAGCACCGCCGCTCCTGGCAGAGCTCCTCCGCCACCGGTGCACTACCTCACGCAAGAGGCTGCAAGGTCCAAGACGGAGTTGTGTGAGCGCCGGGCTCGTTCCGGAGCTCCTCCGCCACCGGTGGATTACCTCCCGCAAGAGGCTGCCGAATCCAAGGCGGAGTTGCTCGAGCACCGGGCTCATGCCGGAGCTTCTCTGCCGCCGGTGGACTACCCCCCGCAAGAGACTGCTGAGTCCAGAGCGGAGTTGCTCGAGCGCCGGGCTGATGCCGGAGCTTCTCCGCCGCCGGTGGACTACCCCCCGCAAGAGGCTGCTGAGTTCAGAGCGGAGTTACTCGAGCGCCGTGCTCAGGGAGGGGGTAAGCGGGTCGGGACATAGCCAGCTTCTGGAGCTCGTTCCACTCTGCCTGGGACCACATCTCTCCCCATGCAGACATCAGTGCTAGCTCTTCCAGGGAAAATGGACTGGCCGCCGCAAGGGCCGATACCTCTCCTGCTGCAAGCCTCCTGTGGTCTCCGAGATCACCCGCTCCCTCCCCAGTCTCTGCCGTCCCGGAGCTGGGTCCATTCCCTGCTCTCTGGGTGGTTTGGTGGTTGCAGCGGCTGCAGCTGTGGATCGTAGCTCAGCCTGCCGGGTTTCGTGTTCACCGATCGCCGCCTCTCAGCTCTACCGGCTGCAGGTTCCAACTCGGACTTGAGACACTCCTCCGGTCTCGGTGCCCGGCTCCAGTCACACGGATGGCCGGCACTTGCGTTCTGGAGGCAATGCTTCTCACAAGTAGGGGAACAGTGAGGTGGTGCCATTTCTTGTGTTATATGTTGTACACTGTGTGTCCAATATCTTTAGCAATTCATCCGAGTTCCAACTGTATTACAGAGTCCCGCAGTAAACTGTAATACAGGTTCAATTCCATCCCGCCACTGCCACCAGTTTATTATAGAAGCCTGTCACGGTAGCTTGTGACAGGGTATAATATACACCAAAATCTCTGGGTTGAATTGAACATGACTTAAATATAGTAAATATAGTTTATTCCTTAAAGAAGGAGAACACACAAGATGATTCAAATAACAGACAAGAAATAGACACTTAAGAGTTGGACAATGAAGCAATCAGGTACAGGATTGGCAATTCATTCAGCAATACAGGTTCAGATGAAGACATCACGAAAAGACAATGGGTATAGGGCTTACACTTATTTATATGGAGTTTCAGCCCCATACCCTAACATTTGGGCGCCTGAAAGTCTATCAGACTTCTTTGTAGTCAGTGTGACGGTAGCTTTGAAACAGGCTATTAATAATACACACCAAAATATAACTGGGTTGAACTGAACGAGGCTTAGATATGATAAAATATAATTTATTCCTTGAAAAAGGTGAACACGACAAGATATACAAATAACAGACAAAATATGACACTTACTTAAAGGTTTGGACAAGAAAAGCCATCAGGATACAGGATGGGCCATAAGAAAAGCCATCAGGATACAGGATGGGCCATTTCTTCCATAATTCAGGTTCAGATGTAGTTATCACAGCAATACATGAAGATCATGCATGAAGAACATGGGGGACATGAAGACATTTGAGTAAGGGGTGACTGGTTTAAATACCATTTCATCCCCCTCTCTTACAACCTAGGCACCGAGCTGGCTAGAAAAATCTCTTTGAAGGAGATTTTGGCTTCCCTTGTAAGTGTGAAGACCGACACTTAAAACACTCAGTCCCTTTGTTCCTGCCCTTAGTATAAACAATCAGGACAGTTACCTTTTGATCACCGGGCTATGCTAATTTCCTCAGGATGCCCTTCCTGCCCTATTTAGCATAGCAGATGGGGTCTGCATTTTCAGAGCAGATCCAAAATCCCATATACACTTTAATATCTACACATATTAATAAGTTCCGTTCTTGGGGGTCCAGTGGGTTGAAATCTTCCAGTTTTTAAAGCCTACAGTGACCCTACATATTGGCCAAATTTCAACTCTCTGAGACCTCCCGAACCGGAGTTACAGAAATGCACTTTAACACATTTTTAAAATACAGGATTCGTCCCTTTAAAAATTAATCTCTGCGCAACGGGACGAATGGGACCTGGTTGGTTTAGCCAAAATTCGGTGGGTAGGACGTTTTAGTTGTTAAAGGGAAGCGGGGGGGGGGAACGGCAGGGGGAAGCCTGTTCCGAAGTCTGCATGGGCCTGGCGCTAGGGTGGGGGAGAAAAGCCCTGAGGCGCACTGGCGCAACCCTTTGGGTTAGATGGTCAGGGAGGGGTGTTAAACACCACGCCCCAAGACTGGACATCTGACACAAGAGCCACAAACCCAGAGGCGGACATCTCGGCGAGAGGAGAGATGCAAGAGAGCGTCGAGAAATGTTAATTGTTACTGCGTGTTGTGTTGTGTATTTGTCTACCCCCCCGTCCCTTGGTGTATGTTCCCTTTCCCTTGTCCTTTCAGAGGGGCCCGGAGAGAGTCGGGCGGGCGGAAAAAGCTGGAGACCCACGAGCAGACAAGCCCGGCAAGACAGGATGAAGTTACGTCAGATAGACCGGCACATCTCTTCTTATGAGTAAGGACATAGTGTTAGTCTCCCACAATGTTAAGGGCCTTAATAGTCCTGCTAAAAGGAGGGTTGCATTCAGAGACTACAGGCGCAAAGGTGCAGAAGTGCTCTTCTTACAGGAGACCCACTTCTCCCAAACCAACTTCCCCAAGTATTTTGATAAAGACTTTCGGACACACTTCCTAGCCTCAGCTCGGGTTAAAAAAAGAGGAGTCGCCATCCTAATCCACAACCGTATACCATTCAGACATGACAATACATACAGAGATAGAGAGGTAATCTGATAATTACAGGCTCCATTAGAGAGAATCCAATAACATTGGCCACAATATATGCCCCGAATGACAACGCGACACCTTTATTCAATAGTTTCTTTGAGAAGTTAAGTAAAGTCGTGAAGGGGAACATAATAGTAGCAGGTGACCTGAACAGAGTTCTTAACCCAAGCCTAGACCGATGCACGTCCACTAACAAGCCACACAGACAGGACGTATTAACTTTGACGAAAAGCCTCACAGGTTGTCAGCTTATAGACATCTGGAGAGAGCAACATCAAGGAGTACGCGAGTACACGTTCTACTCCCACCCCCATAACACATACAGCCGGATAGACTACTTCCTAGTGTCCAATAGATTGGTCCCTGGGGTCTCTCGCTCAGAGATCCATGATATTTCATGGTCTGACCATGCACCTATAGAGCTGCGGTGCACATTGGCTCCGCTGGACAGACCTAGAGCGAATTGGAAACTAAATGAGATCCTTTTAAAGATCCCAGATCTCGGGCGGGAAGTGGGGAAAAAAATTCAAGAATATTTTGAGGAGAACGAGGGAAGCGTGGCGTCACAAGCCACACTGTGGGAAGCCCATAAGGCAACCCTCAGGGGAATATTGATGAATCTGGCCTCCAAACGGAAACGGGACAGAGAGAAAAAAACTAAGGAACTAGAAACACAAATAGCTGAGCTCTCTGCTCTGCACAAATCTAATAAGCAGGAACGTACGCTTAAACAACTTTTAGACACCAAAATTAAACTCAACCTCCTCCTTACCTCCCAGGCTGAGAAGGAAATGGCTTGGTCTAAGCATAAATTTTATGAAAAAGCAAACAAACTTGATACACTACTTGCCAATCAGCTAAAAAAGAAGCTTCAAAATTACTCTATTCACGCAATTCGGAACCAACAGGGAGACCTTACCTCCATACCTGGGAAAATCGTAGAGGAATTCAAAACCTACTACGAAGAACTATATTACGGAGACAAGGTCACTCACAATACTAAAACGGGAGAGTCACTGAACACCTTCCTAAAAGAGGCACAGTTACCAACCTTGGGAAGGGCCGAGAGAGAGGCGCTGCAGGCTGACTTTACTCTAGAGGAAATATTGGAAGTCATCAAAGCATTAAAACCGGCCAAGGCGCCGGGGCCCGATGGCTTCTCTAATCTATATTATAAGAAATACGCTAAAATACTAGCCCCACATATGCTAAAACTATTTAACGGTATCCTGGAGGGGGCCCCCTTTCCAGCACAAATGCTCCAGGCTTCCATCTCTGTGATCCACAAACCTGGAAAGGACCCGGCAGACTGCAAGAGCTACCGGCCCATTTCACTGATTAATTCCGACATTAAAATCTATTCCAAACTCATAGCGAACAGGGTGGGTAGTGTCCTTCTCGGGTTAATCCATGCGGATCAGGTGGGGTTTATCGGAGGCAGGCAAGCGGCAGACAACACCAGAAGAATTATTGATCTGATCGATCTGGCCCAAAAGAAAAATACACATTCTATGGTGCTGAGTCTGGACGCAGAGAAAGCCTTTGATAGAATAGACTGGCCCTACTTAAAGGAAAGGCAAGGTAAAAGAACATAGTTCATAGATAGTGCTCTAATGTCCTGAACGTTGAACATATGATCATGAAATAATATCTTGATTGAAGAAGATGATAGGCTGGGTGCCTGGTATATGAAGTGAGTATCGGAGGTATGTAGGTGGGCGTATAGCTAAGACCTATATATAAAGTCCTGGTGAGTGTAGTGAATGGAGATGTATGAGCCCCACCATGTCACTCCCAATTGGACCCAGGTCTGAAAAAACGCCTATGAACACCAATGCACAACCTCAATGTACAATAATGAAGTACAATGACTCACGTGAACCAGCCCGTTATGTCTTCCAGTGAGCGTGCTTCTGCGGAGTTGAGTTGAAGATCAGGTAGCCACAAGATGCAGAGATGCAGAGCACAGCAAAGCCATAGGATTCCACAGGACAACAGCGGTATAATAAAAAATATACTTTATTCTCACATCATGGTGCAGGCTGGAAACGGGTGCAAAAACCTCCTTCTCTTACGCGTTTCACGCCGGTATGGTGCTTCGTCAGACGAAGCTTTGCTGTGCTCTGCATCTCTGCATCTTGTGGCTACCTGATCTTCTACTTAAAGGAAACACTGGGAGCGTTTGGCTTTAGAGGACGCCTACTGAGGGCCATCTTGGCGCTGTATGAGGGCCCAACGGCGAGAGTAAAGCACCAGGGATTTCCCTCTGAACAATTTCACAGAAAAAGTGGAACGAGGCAGGGATGCCCGCTATCGCCGTTGCTGTTTGCCCTTTGTATAGAGCCACTGGCGGCGCACATACGTAATAGCCCAGATATCACAGGCATCTCAGATGGAGAACACGAGTACAAGGCTGCTCTATACGATTTTATCCTAACGCTATCCAAACCGCTCACGTCCCTTCCTAATGTATTTGGAATCCTGAGCAAATTTAACCACATTTCCGGCTTTAAGATCAATCAGTCCAAGTCAGAAGCCCTCAATATAAACCTTCCCAAAGAAGTTGAAAAATTGATTGATCTCAACTTTAATTTTAAATGGCAACCCTCCGCTATCAAATATTTAGGGGTATATCTTACACGGGACTACAAAATTCTATATAAGGCAAACTTTCCCAGGTTAATAAAGGCGTTGAGAGAGGATCTCAGAGTGTGGGCAAAAGGGGGCATCTCATGGATTGGAAGGATACACTGCGTGAAGATGAATCTCCTCCCAAGGATGCTATATCTTTTCCAGAGCCTGCCTATACCGGTGGTTCACTCTGACATCCTCTCCCTTCAGTCAACTATTATGAAATTCATTTGGAACAAGAAAAACCCAAGAATTGCAAAGGGTATATTAAAGAGACCCACAGTAAGAGGAGGGCTAGCGGTACCTTGTTTGTTTGCTTACCACAAAGTGGCCCAATTGGCTCAAATTCTCCAATGGCACACGGACCCAAGCCTTAGGAGATGGGTAGAGTTGGAGAGAAAGTGCTGTGCACCGATTGACATCCAGAAGCTGATCTGGCTGCCCAAACGTAGGGCACGCCAGATAGGCACACCGCTTCAGACCATTGCCAGTTCACTACGAGTCTGGGAGGCCACTAAATTTAGATGTAAATTAACTACAAAAGCATCACTCATGACGCCAATCATTGGCAATCCAGATTTCGCTCCAGGGCTGAACAGTAAAAACCTGACGTACTGGATACAAGCGGGCATCACCCGTCTCAAGGATCTGGAGGGTAGGATACATATACAAACATTTGAGCAAATTAAATCCGCAACAGATATCTCAAATACAGAATTTTTTAGGTACCTCCAGATCAGAGATTTTTACAACAAAACCCCAATTAGACCAGCACGAACCAATTTTGAGCAGCTGTGTTCCAGAGACGCGGACACAAGGGGACTCACATCTAGAATGTACAGGGAAGTGGTCTGTCTGGAGACAACAATCGAGACTCGTTTAAGCTACATTCGACAGTGGGAGACTGACCTAGGGGAGACGCTAGAGGACGAGGACTGGGAGCAGATCACACAAGCGGCAGCTAAAAGCTCCATATGTACCACACTAAAGGAGAACGCGTATAAGGTCCTGATGCGATGGTACTACACCCCAGCTAGATTGGCTAAATTTGTTAAGGGCTACTCTCCGCTCTGCCCAAAACAGTGCGGGGACGTGGCTGACCTGCGACACATGCTGTGGTCCTGCACAAAAGTGGTCCCGATTTGGGATCAGATTAGAGATTGGTTACAGCGGATTCTCGTTTGGGAGATCCCCCTGGACCCGTGGTTGTTCCTGCTGGGCAGACGGATCCAGGGTATGTCAAAAGCGACGCACAAATTGATCGCGCATTTTGCAACAGCCACTAGATGCGAGATTGCAGCATTATGGAAGCAACCAGAAGTTCCAATTATCCCCAAAATTCGAAATAGAATTTGGCACGTTTGCCGGATGGAGCAATTAACGAGTTTGGTTAATGACACTGGCACAAAGTTTCTAAAAGTCTGGTCGCCTTGGCTGGCACAGACAGATATCCCCGGGGTGGATGCCACCGCAATCTTGCTTTAATAGGTTCAGGCGCGTTCTCCTTTGGGGGTCAAAGTCCGGACGACAAATAGCGACGAACAGGTAGTCGACAGACCCCTACGTAGTAGCCCCCCCAAGACAAAACAATAGGGAGAACACTGCGTGCCCGAGATAGGAGCAAGGAGTGCTGTTCGAAATGACAAGAAGCCCTTAAGAGAAGACCCGTCATCAGGAATACCCAGAGAAGACCGCCCCCCCTCCCCCTCCCCATCCCCCCTCCCTCCCCTGTCCCTCCCTCCACCCCCCCTCTCCGTCATCTGGTTTGTCTTGTCTGTCCTGTCGGTGTTGTCCTTATTTCGTACTGTGGCAGATAACGTTGTCTGATATGTTTAAAAAACATTATTGGGGGGAAGTAACACAATGGGATGTGATACAATGTACAAATATGTGACCCCAATAAAGAAAATTTGAAGTTGAAAATAAATAAATAAATGAATCTCTGCTTTTCACTCTTTCCCCATTAACCCCTTCCCTCCCGCATCAACCCTAGTGTATGTGTGAGTGCAAACACCAGGCTGAGACATTACATTTACACAGGGGAATAAACATTTGGATACTGAAGCAAGGTAAAAACACATTACTGGACCTCAGTCCAGTTAACCCCTTGCTTCCCAAGTGAGAGTAGGGGGTGGCCAAATTGGGTGGAACCCCTTTAATCCCGGGCCAAACCCCCTCTATTATGACACCTCCCCTGCTCAATGGGTGCCTGGTGCCCCAGCTGCCTCCCCTGGCACTGGGACACCACTGGCACCCTTGAAGCACTCAATAAGTCCTGAGGGGTTGGCCTGGCAAAATTGCCCTCCGGCATTGTCCAGTACAATGTCCTGGCCACAGTGGATAATGAAGTCCAGATCCTGCTGAGCAGGGCTCCACCGTGGCCGCCCGGCATTCTCCTTTGCCACCCTCTGCCCCCCACCCAGTGCCTGGTGAACCAAGTCCATGGTGAAGGGGCCCCTTTGCAGACCAGGCTGCATACTGCCCAGAGACTGGCATGTCTCTGCACCAGCGAGAGACCAGCTATCAAGCACAGACCATCGCTTTCCTGTCAACCAAGTCTGGGAAAGAGCTATGTCACTATCCTGTAGGGACCCTACCTGCCCTGGCCCTGTGCCCACCTGTAGCTGCTCCGCTATACCCTTGACTCCTCCCTTGCTGCCTATCTACCCACAGCCCCTCCTCTGGGAACCCTGGGGAATCTGTCAGGGGGGTCACTCCTGGCCAGTCAGAACAAGGGACCTCCTGCCTACCTAGCCCATCCCTAGCGTCTGCCAGCAGCCTGACACCCCACTGACCTCCTATCTCCCCCTGCTCCACAGTGTCTCCCTGCCTAGACTCCCCTAGGCCCAGCACCTCAGCGCCTGCTGATGACTCCTGCTGCTTACCCCCCTGCAGCCCACCTGCACTCCTCTCCCCCTGGGCAATCCTAACCCAGACACTGGAACTACCTGAGTGCACTTACCTCCCTGACCTTGTCTCCCCCTTACCAGGGATGAGCTCAGGGGCACCTCTCCAGATGCAACTGCCATAGCTCTTGGCGGGCAGGTATCCCTGGGGTGGCACAAGGCTGCCACTGCCCATGATACCCCCAGCCCATAGCCAGGCTGCAACAGGGGGTTGCTGATCTGAGGAACCCCCTAAGGCTCTGCCAGGGTAATGGGAAACTCAAGCTGCCATACCTGCGGCTTCCCCTCCCCGGCTACCACTAGCCCTTCGTCTCCTACTGATACCTGATGCTGGCTACCTACCTGCAGGCTTCCCTCACTCCGCTTCTCCCTAGCTAGTCCTAACCTGGATCCTAGGGTCACCTGAGTGAGGCCATCTCCCTGACACTGCCTCCCCATTACTAGAGAGGAGCCCAGGGGCACTGGTGCAGAAGCACCTACCTTGGCTCCTGGCTGGCAGGTAATCTGGGGGTGGGCTAACTGTGCCACTGCCCCTGATACCTCCAGCCCATAGCCAGGCTGCAACAGTGGGGCTCTTAACTGGGAGACCCCTTGCTGCTCCGCCAGGGTAATGGGGAAGCCTGGCTGCCCTACCAGCTGCCCTTCCTTCCCCTCCCCTGGTACCTCTATCTCCTGCCACCCCCCAGTCACCCCAATAGTGAAACAACAGTACCTTAATAACAAAAAAATGAGAAAAGAAAATATAGAACCCTTTCAGTGTGAGATGGGTAGGCAGATAATTGGAGATAAGGAAAAAGCAGAGGTATTAAACACATTCTTTGCCTCTGTGTTTACCAGGGAAGAATCAAGTTCAGTAGTAGCGCCACAGGAGGAAGCCATAACCTCCATATTAATGACCAAGTGGTTAACTGAGGAAGAAGTTCATAAGCGACTTGAAAAAATTTAAGTAAATAAGGCACCTGGCCCCGATGGCATACATCCAAGAGTTCTCAAGGAATTAAGCTCAGTAATAGCAAAACCATTATATTTAATATTCAAGGACTCCATTTCCACAGGCTCAGTACCACAAGATTGGCGTAAAGCAGATGTGGTGTCTATAATTAAAAAGGGAGCTAGATCACAACCGGGAAATTACAGACCTGTAAGCCTGACTTCAATAGTAGGGAAACTACTTGAAGGTTTAATACGGGATAATATTCAGGAATACCTAATGGAAAATAAAATTATTAGAAATAGTCAGCATGGATTTATGAAGGATAGATCTTGCCAAACTAACCTTATTTGTTTCTTTTAGGAGGTAAGTAGGAATTTAGACCAGGTTAATGCAGTTGATGTGGTCTACTTAGATTTTCCAAAGGCTTTTGATACGGTTGTAGCCATGTGTAAGATTGGTGTACATATCTCTTTCTCATGTTGGCAGTAACCCTGGTAAGTATGCAGGATTGCCAGCAACAATCAATGGAGGTTTGCCCTCAAACCCTGGTGAGGTGTCATATATCCCCAAAGGAAGTGACAACATGCAATGTGCCCACACTTAGTGGTACAGAGCAGGTTTGTTCTCTGGGGGGTGATATAAGACACAGCACTGCCTAAAGTTAGGAGTTCAGTTTCCTGTTGTTGTGCTGCTCTGTTCACTGAGAGGCACGTGAAGGTCTGCAACAATGTTGCAGTGTCTCCTGCTAGCTGTGAGTCAGTGAGCATACGCAGACATTGAGCAGAGTTAGAGGAGCTGACAGACAGAGCAGCTCAAGAGAGGAGCAGAGAGAGACAAAGCAGCTCAGGAGAAGAGCTTACAGCAGCCAGAGAAGCTGGGGAATCTTGCTGAGAGTAAAGGTGGAAAGCAGCTCTATTAGGGACAAGGGACCTTCCTAAGAGAGTGCTGCAAAGAGATGAGTGGCTGAGCTGTTATCTGTGAGGGGCAGCTTGCCCATACCACCCTGCAAATAAAGATGCCCTGTTCGAATATACCTCCACTGTGTGAGTGTGAAGTTACTCAGCAGTGGATGGCACCACCAAGAAGGAGTTCCTCACCAGGACCATCTCCCTGCAGAAGCACAGATCCTGATGAGGTGGAGGCGCTGCACATGAAGTAAGTTGGACTCGCACCCACTACCTCAGCTACCTGTCCTGATGACATCCCCTAATACCATAAAGCGGGAGACTCAGGAGTCCTGTTACTTGCAGGTGCACCACCACACACGACCTTGTAATGGGAACCGGTTAGACCACACGGGCCAATGTGAGATTGGGTGGGTCAGACAAGGGGGGTCCAGCCGTTACACGGTTTCACACAAGAGGTTGGTGTACAAAATAAAGAAAATTGGACTCAGTAATAATATATGCACCTGGATTGAAAACTGGTTAAAGGACAGACAACAGAGGGTTGTCATAAATGGAACTTTTTCAGGTTGGGCTAAAGTCGTGAGTGGAGTACCTCAAGGATCGGTACTGGGACCCCTGCTTTTTAACTTGTTTATTAATGACCTTGAGGTTGGGATCGAGAGCAAAGTCTCCATCTTTGCTGATGATACTAAATTGTGTAAGGTAATAGAATCAGAGCAGGATGTAATTTCTCTTCAGAAGGACTTGGAGAGACTGGAAACGTGGGCAGGTACATGGCAGATGAGGTTTAATACAGATAAATGTAAGGTTATGCATTTGGGATGCAAGAATAAAAAGGCGACTTACAAATTAAATGGAGATATATTGGGGGAATCCTTGATGAAGAAGGATTTAGGAGTGCTTGTAGACAGCAGGCTTAGCAATAGTGCCCAATGTCATGCAGTAGCTGCAAAGGCAAACAAGATCTTATCTTGCATCAAACGGGCAATGGATGGAAGGGAAGTAAACATAATTATGCCCCTTTATAAAGCATTAGTAAGACCACACCTTGAATATGGAGTACAATTTTGGGCACCAAAATTAATAAAGGGGATGGACATTCTAACTTATGAGGAGAGGCTAGCTATATTGGATTTATTTACATTAGAAAAGAGGCGTCTAAGAGGGGATATGATAACTATATACAAATATATTCAGGGACAATACAAGGAGCTTTCAAAAGAACTGTTCATCCCACGGGCAGTACAAAGGACTCTGGGCCATCCCTTAAGGTTGCAGGAAAGGAAATTTCACCAGCAACAAAGGAAAGGGTTCTTTACAGTAAGGGGAGTTAAAATGTGGAATTCATTACCCATGGAGACTGTGATGGCAGATACAATAGATTTGTTCAAAAAAAAGGTTGGACATCTTTTTAGATGGGAAAGGTATATAGGGATATACCAAATAAGTATACATGGGAAGGATGTTGATCCAGGGATTAATCTGATTGCCAATTCTTGGAGTCAGGAAGGAATTATTTTTTCCCCTTAATGGGTTTTTTTGTTTGCCTTCCTCTGGATCAATAAGTAAGTATAGATATAGGATAAAGTATCTGTTGTCTAAATTTAGCATAGGTTGAACTTGATGGACGGAAGTCTTTTTTCAACCTCATCTACTATGTAACTATGTAACTATGTAACAAGGTACAGTCATAGGAAAAAATAAGTCAGAGTCAGTCTGCGACTTGGTCTGGCTTACCTCGCTGGTCCCCGCAGAGACCGCCGCCTTCGTTGGTCCCGATTGCAGGGGGACTGGAGCGGCCGCCGCCAGCATCCTCTGGGCCGGGAAGCAACGGGCCGCTGCCGCAGCAGCGCCCGGGCTTGGTACAGGGGAAACGGTGCAGGACAAGGGTCCCAGGTCTTTGTGGAGTAACACGGCTCCCGTCCAACCAGGTAAAATAACCCACTCCCGCAATCCCTGTCCCTCCCCCCACTCAGAAAGGGCTCCGGCATTTTGCTGGAATCGCGGCTCTTCCGCTGCCACCGCGAGTGAGCCCCGGGTAGCTGCCGCAACAGCACCCGTCGTTGGTACAGGGTCGCCGGCGTGGATCGTGGGGCTCCGGTCATTGCTGGGAATCGCTGACTCCGTCAAACAATGTGTAACACCCACCTCCCGCACACCCCAACCCTCCCCCCAAATAAAATTGCTGCCGGCAGGATGCCGGAATGGCGGCTTCTTCTCCGCCGTCGCCGCCGGTTCTCCTCCGGGATCTGATGGATGGCCACCGCTCTCTGTCGCTGTTGCCGATGCAGCCCGGCCAGGTTCTCCAGGGAACGTCCCGCGAAGGGTTGTCCCGGCTGGGCGGGATCCATCGTAGGATGCGGCTAACGGGGTCATCTTTTCCGCAGCTCGTGAGCGCTGGCCCTGAGGGGCTTCTTCACCCGACCGCGCACGGTCCGGGCACCAGACATTATTGTGGCCCGTTTGTTGGCAGTGCCGCAGCGCCTGCCGGAGCTTCTCCGCTGCCGGTGGACTACCCCCCGCAAGGGGCAATGGAGTCCAGAGCGGAGATGCTGGAGCGCCGGGTTTACGCCGGAGCTTCCCCACCGCCGGTGGACTACCCCCCGCAAGAGGCTGCTGAGTCCAGAGCGGAGTTGCTCGAGCGCCGGGTTCTGGGAGGGGGTAAGCAGGTCGGTGCGGCACCAACGCCATGAACTGGGTCCACTTCGCCGGGAACCACGTCTTGCCCAATGCACACACCAGTGCTAGCTCTTTCAGGGGAAATGGATGGGCCGCCACAACGGCCGTTACCTCTCCTGGTGCAAGACTTCTGTGGCCTCTGAGACCACCCGCTCCCTCCCCAAGTCTCTACCGTCCTGGAGCTGGCACCATTCCCTGCTCTCCAGGCGGTTTGATGGTTACAGCGGCTGCAGCAGTGGATCTTTGCTCAGCCGGCCGGGTTTCATGCTCACCGATCGCTGCCTCTCTCTCAGCCTTGTCGGCTGCTGGTCCCCGCGCCGACTTGATGCACTCCTCCGGTCTCGGTGCCCAGCTTCAGTCACACGGATGGCCGGCACTTTGGTTCTGGAGGCAATGCTTCTCACAAGTAGGGGAACAGTGAGGAGGTGCCATATCTTGTGTTATATATTGTATACTGTGTGTTCAATATCTTTAGTCCCAGGAACTCGCAATTACTCTCGAGTTCCCACTATATTACAGAGTCCCACAGAACACACAGAACACAGGTTCAGTTTAATCCCGCCGCTGCCACCAGTTTTATTAACGCCTGTGACGGTAGATTTGAAGCAGGCTATTAATAATACACACCAAAATATAACTGGGTTGAACTGAACGAGGCTTAGATATGATAAAATATAATTTATTCCTTGAAAAAGGTGAACACGACAAGATATACAAATAACAGACAAAATATAGACACTTACTTAAAGGTTTGGACAAGAAAAGCCATCAGGATACAGGATGGGTCATTTCTTCCATAATTCAGGTTTAGATGTAGTCATCACAGCAATACATGAAGATCATGCATGAAGAACATGAGGGACATGAAGACATTTGAGTAAGGGGTGACTCTGGTTTAAATACCATTTCACCCCCCTCTCTTACAACCTAGGCACCGAGCTGGCTAGAAAAATCTCTTTGAAGGAGATTTTGGCTTCCCTTGTAAGTGTGAAGACCGACACTTAAAAACACTCAGTCCCTTTGTTCCTGCCCTTAGTATAAACAATCAGGACAGTTACCTTTTGATCACCGGGCTATGCTAATTTCCTCAGGATGCCCTTCCTGCCCTATTTAGCATAGCAGATGGGGTCTGCATTTTCAGAGCAGATCCAAAATCCCATATACACTTTAAAATCTACACATATTAATAAGTTCCGTTCTGGAGGGTCCAGTGGGTTGAAATCTTCCAGTTTTTAAAGCCTACAGTGACCCTACATATTGGCCAAATTTCAACTCTCTGAGACCTCCCGAACCGGAGTTACAGAAATGCACTTTAACACATTTTTAAAATACAGGATTCGTCCCTTTAAAAATGAATCTCTGCTTTTCACTCTTTCCCCATTAACCCCTTCCCTCCCGCATCAACCCTAGTGTATGTGTGAGTGCAAACACCAGGCTGAGACATTACATTTACACAGGGGAATAAACATTTGGATACTGAAGCAAGGTAAAACCCATTACTGGACCTCAGTCCAGTAAACCCCTTGCTTCCCAAGTGAGAGTAGGGGGTGGCCAAATGGGGTGGAACCCCTTTAATCCTGGGCCAAACCCCCTCTATTATGACAGTCAGGAAACCCTTTTGTCTGTAAGTGTGAATTATGACACTTACAGACCACTCAGGCTCTGCGTTTCTCTGCCCTATTGTACACAATCAGAGTGATCAAGCCTTTGATCAGAGGGTTTATTGTAGACCACTTGTCTCCCCCCTGAACATTAACATAAAGCAGAGCTAGTAACTTTCCTGGGCTTTATCTCAGCCTTGAAAAACAGTATATTCTTTAATATCATCATATATTAAAATAATCCGTTCTGTGGGTCTGAGCGGGCTGAAATTTGCCAGGTCCTCATGCCGGAGGACCTTTGCCATACCGAACCGGAGATACAAAAAACAAGTTAAAATCCCCTATTAACTTTAATGCAGGATTCTCCGCTATAAGCTAAAAGAAATCTCTGCGTTTCACTCTCCCATTGAAATCAACGGGCTCCGCCGCTATAGGCTTTCAATGGAGCAACTCCGCCATTGAAGTCAATGGGGAAATCACAATTTTCACATTTGCCCATACTCCGTTTGGTTGATCGGAGAGGGCTGGGAATGGCCATGCAGTCATGCCGGAGCAGTGACTACCTGCGACCCAAATCCCAGCCCTCTGGTACTCACAGAACCGGAGATATAGGCTTACACTTTTCCCACTTTCGGACTTAGCCGTTTTAAAGCCACGCGGCTTTCCTCCATTAGAATCAATATGGCCAGCGCCTCCATAGGAAATGCATGGGCCGGCGCCGCCATAGGAATCAATGGGACCTCCGCTCCCATTAGAGTCAATGGCGCGACCCTCGTGGCGAGCGCGAACCTTTACGGGGGTCCTTAATTCTCAGACCCGGTGGTGGTGGAGTGTAGGGGTTCTTAGGGTCTAGGGGCAAAAATAATTTTATTCCTGGGTGCCCTAGAACCTAAGTTTCCCACGCCAATTGTACGTGAACTTGACTTAGCGTGATCAAAGCTCTTTTTTAGATATTGTATCCGCTTCTGCGGTCTGCGGTTTGGATGGGTGCCAACCCGTTCCTGGAGGTCGGCGTAGAAGATTCCCCATTGAAATGAATGGCTTCATTGACTTATAATGGGCAACCGCCGCTCCTCCTCTAGGGCGCCACCTGCAGGTCTTCTGATGAAAATGGACCCAAATCGCCAGTTTCCCCATAGGATCGTATGGAGCTGCAACGGCGACCTATGGGGAGCTGCAAAATGGAGCCTGCAAAGGTGGGAAAATGGAACAAAGGGCTATAATCACTCCTGAACTATTAACCCTTTCCCTCCCGCATCGATCCCAGTGTATGTGTTGGTGCAGACACTGGAATGGGGACAATACATATTTACAGGGGAATACACATTTGGGTGCTGAAGCAGGGTCCAAACACATTACTGGACCGCAGTCCAGTTAACCCCTTGCCTCCCCAGTGAGAGCAGGGGGTGGCCAAATGGGGTGTAACCCCTTTAATACCGGGCCAAATCCCCTCTCCCATGAGAAACCAAAACTCAAAAGTGAAATACAAACAGAATACACACGGGGGGTCTGTGGGTGAAATCTGGGCTCAAATAAGTGCAGGGCGCCTGCTTCGGAAGGCTTAACCTAACCGGGATATACAACCGGGCTTCCTGGTCCTCTCTTCAGCTAAAAATCTTATATGTGACCGCTGTTTTCAAAAATGACAACTTGGTCCTGACGCCTGATTTAGTCTCTGCAGGGCAGACTTTCCTAGCCGGCTGCTCTGCTATTCGGGACAGAGCAACTGAAAAGCTCACGCTTCACCAACACAAGTCACTGGGTGGTCTGGTTCTCTGACTGGGGCTTCTCCTTACACACCCTCCGCTGTTCTATCCTCAGCATGGAAGTAGGAGGAGCGACCAATCAGAGCGTGGGAATTCCCTCCCACCAGCCAATAGAAATGGGTTCGTCTTTTGGCTGACGTCAGAGGAGGCGTGCCAAGCCGGCTCGAAAAGCTGGGTGAGCGGGAAATATGGATTAGCCAATGGGAAACGTGCCTGTGAGTACCATCTTCCCCCATTGCCACCCGCGGGGCAGGATCCACCAGGTCTGGCAGACTCAAAATGTGTTCCCACATGGAGCCCTTTGTTCTCCGGACCCTGCAATACGCCATTCCCCTCTCACCAAACGGTTTTGTCACCTCTGGACATCCTCTCCTTTGAACTCTAATGTCTATGCAGACATCCTGGCACCAATATGGATCCCCGAGCTGACTGCATAGACATTTATACAGTATGCACAAAACATGTACAAATAACATGTTTTATTAAAGTACAGACCGTGGGAAAACTTATTCCTGTGAGAGAATGGATAGATCGAAAAGAATAACTTATAGCTCCAAGATCCGCCTGAGGGATACGCTTAGACACTTAAAGTCCTGTATAATGTTACTTGTTGCAATATATAACGTTCTGTAGTCTGGGTATAATCACAAGTTACACGAGCAAGTATAGTATAGTATCTGGTATCATCACGACAATTAACTTGATTGAGATAAGGACTAGCGGAGTTAGCGACGGGCTAGGGATATATGCACAACAGAGAGATTAATTACCTCGAGAGCCCCTGAACCGCATGGAAGTCCTACCTCCGTCTCCGTTCAGTCCCGGTTCGTCAGGATGCAGCTTTGGCTCGTACACCATCACCTCTGGAGCTGATTCATACACTCCCAGTATAGGTGGTGCTGCGGTCAGACGTACTCCTGCAAAGCATCCAACCACCGTCTCCTCAAGGGTCAGATGATGGGTGTAACAGACACCGGAACCTGCATGAACTCCTGAGCCACCACTCCAATCGCAAGAGTTGCACAATAAAAAAATGTTCATTGGATGGACAACTGCACAGACAAAAAAGCACCAAACAGCTCACTGGTGTGTGATTATTATTATTAGAGATGTAGAGGTGTGTGTGATTATTATTATTATTAGAGATGAAGAGGTGTGTGATTATTATTATTAGAGATGTAGAGGTGTGTGTGATTATTATTATTAGAGATGTAGAGGTGTGTGAATATTATTATTAGAGATGTAGAGGTGCGTGTGATTATTATTATTAGAGATGTAGAGGTGTGTGATTATTATTATTAGAGATGTAGAGGTGTGTGATTATTATTATTAGAGATGTAGAGGTGTGTGATTATTATTATTAGAGATGTAGAGGTGTGTGATTATTATTAGAGATGTAGAGGTGTGTGTGATTATTATTATTAGAGATGTAGAGGTGTGTGATTATTATTATTAGAGATGTAGAGGTGTGTGATTATTATTATTATTAGAGATATAGAGGTGTATGATTATTATTAGAGATGTAGAGGTGTGTGATTATTATTATTATTAGAGATGTAGAGGTGTGTGATTATTATTAGAGATGTAGAGGTGTGTGTGATTATTATTATTAGAGATGTAGAGGTGTGTGATTATTATTATTATTAGAGATATAGAGGTGTATGATTATTATTAGAGATGTAGAGGTGTGTGATTATTATTAGAGATGTAGAGGTGTGTGTGATTATTATTATTAGAGATGTAGAGGTGTGTGTGATTATTATTATTATTAGAGATGTGGTGTGTGTGATTATTATTAGAGATGTAGAGTTGTGTGTGATTATTATTAGAGATGTAGAGGTGTGTGTGATTATTATTATTAGAGATGTAGAGGTGTGTGTGATTATTATTAGAGATGTAGAGGTGTGTGTGATTATTATTATTAGAGATGTAGAGGTGTGTGTGATTATTATTAGAGATGTAGAGGTGTGTGTGATTATTATTATTAGAGATGTAGAGGTGTGTGATTATTATTAGAGATGTAGAGGTGTGTGTGATTATTATTATTAGAGATGTAGAGGTGCGTGTGATTATTATTATTAGAGATGTAGAGGTGTGTGAATATTATTATTAGAGATGTAGAGGTGTGTGATTATTATTATTAGAGATGTAGGTGTGTGTGATTATTATTATTAGAGATGTAGAGGTGTGTGTGATTATTATTAGAGATATATAGGTGTGTGTGATTATTATTATTAGAGATGTAGATGTGCATGTGATTATTATTATTAGAGATGTAGAGGTGTGTGATTATTATTATTATTAGAGATATAGAGGTGTATGATTATTATTGGAGATGTAGAGGTGTGTGTGATTATTATTATTAGAGATGTAGATGTGCATGTGATTATTATTATTAGAGATGTAGAGGTGTGTGATTATTATTATTATTAGAGATATAGAGGTGTATGATTATTATTAGAGATGTAGAGGTGTGTGTGATTATTATTATTAGAGATGTAGAGGTGTGTGATTATTATTATTAGAGATGTAGAGGTGTGTGTGATTATTATTATTAGAGATGTAGAGGTGTGTGTAATTATTATTATTAGAGATGTAGAGGTGTGTGTGATTATTATTATTAGAGATGTAGATGTGCATGTGATTATTATTATTAGAGATGTAGAGGTGTGTGATTATTATTATTATTAGAGATATAGAGGTGTATGATTATTATTGGAGATGTAGAGGTGTGTGTGATTATTATTATTAGAGATGTAGATGTGCATGTGATTATTATTATTAGAGATGTAGAGGTGTGTGATTATTATTATTATTAGAGATATAGAGGTGTATGATTATTATTAGAGATGTAGAGGTGTGTGTGATTATTATTATTAGAGATGTAGAGGTGTGTGATTATTATTATTAGAGATGTAGAGGTGTGTGTGATTATTATTATTAGAGATGTAGAGGTGTGTGTAATTATTATTATTAGAGATGTAGAGGTGTGTGTGATTATTATTAGAGATGTAGAGGTGTGTGTGATTATTATTATTAGAGATGTAGAGGTGTGTGTGATTATTATTAGGGATGTAGAGGTGTGTGTGATTATTATTATTAGAGATGTAGAGGTGTGTGATTATTATTAGAGATGTAGAGGTGTGTGTGATTATTATTATTAGAGATGTAGAGGTGTGTGTTATTATTATTAGAGATGTAGAGGTGCGTGTGATTATTATTATTATTATTAGAGATGTAGAGGTGTATGATTATTATTAGAGATGTAGAGGTGTGTGATTATTATTATTAGAGATGTAGAGGTGTGTGTGATTATTATTATTAGAGATGTGTGATTATTATTATTATTAGAGATATAGAGGTGTATGATTATTATTAGAGATGTAGAGGTGTGTGTGTGATTATTATTATTAGAGATGTAGAGGTGTGTGTGATTATTATTAGAGATGTAGAGGTGTGTGATTATTATTATTAGAGATGTAGAGGTGTGTGTGATTATTATTAGAGATGTAGAGTTGTGTGTGATTATTATTAGAGATGTAGAGGTGTGTGATTATTATTATTAGAGATGTAGAGGTGTGTGATTATTATTATTAGAGATGTAGAGCTGTGATTATTATTATTAGGGATGTAGAGGTGTGTGTGATTATTATTATTATTAGAGATGTGGTGTGTGTGATTATTATTAGAGATGTAGAGGAGTGTGTGATTATTATTATTAGAGATGTAGAGGTGTGTGTGATTATTATTATTATTAGAGATGTGGTGTGTGTGATTATTATTAGAGATGTAGAGTTGTGTGTGATTATTATTAGAGATGTAGAGGTGTGTGTGATTATTATTATTATTAGAGATGTGGTGTGTGTGATTATTATTAGAGATGTAGAGTTGTGTGTGATTATTATTAGAGATGTAGAGGTGTGTGTGATTATTATTATTAGAGATGTAGAGGTGTGTGTGATTATTATTAGAGATGTAGAGGTGTGTGATTATTATTATTAGAGATGTAGAGGTGTGTGTGATTATTATTAGAGATGTAGAGTTGTGTGTGATTATTATTATTAGAGATGTAGAGGTGCGTGTGATTATTATTAGAGATGTTGAGGTGTGTGTGATTATTATTATTAGAGATGTAGAGGTGTGTGATTATTATTATTAGAGATGTAGAGGTGTGTGATTATTATTATTACAGATGTAGAGGTGCGTGTGATTATTATTATTAGAGATGTAGAGGTGTGTGTGATTATTATTATTAGAGATGTAGAGGTGTGTGTGATTATTATTATTAGAGATGTAGAGGTGTGATTATTATTAGAGATGTAGAGGTGTGTGTGATTATTATTATTAGAGATGTAGAGGTGTGTGTGATTATTATTATTAGAGATGTAGAGGTGTGTGTGATTATTATTATTAGAGATGTAGAGGTGTGTGATTATTATTATTAGAGATGTAGAGGTGTGTGTGATTATTATTATTAGAGATGTAGAGGTGTGTGATTATTATTATTACAGATGTAGAGGTGTGTGATTATTATTATTAGAGATGTAGAGGTGCGTGTGATTATTATTAGAGATGTTGAGGTGTGTGATTATTATTATTAGAGATGTAGAGGTGTGTGTGATTATTATTATTAGAGATGTAGAGGTGTGTGATTATTATTATTACAGATGTAGAGGTGTGTGTGATTATTATTATTAGAGATGTAGAGGTGTGTGTGATTACTATTATTAGAGATGTAGAGGTGTGTGATTATTATTATTAGAGATGTAGAGGTGTGTGATTATTATTATTAGAGATGTAGAGGTGCGTGTGATTATTATTATTAGAGATGTAGAGGTGTGATTATTATTAGAGATGTAGAGGTGTGTGTGATTATTATTATTAGAGATGTAAGGGTGTGTGTGATTATTTTTAGAGATGTAGTGGTGTGTGTGATTATTATTATTAGAGATGTAGAGGTGTGTGATTATTATTATTAGAGATGTAGAGGTGTGTGTGATTATTATTATTAGAGATGTAGAGGTGTGTGATTATTATTATTAGAGATGTAGAGGTGTGTGTGATTATTATTATTATTAGAAATGTAGGGGTGTGTGTGATTATTATTATTAGAGATGTAGAGGTGCGTGTGATTATTATTAGAGATGTAGAGGTGTGTGTGATTATTATTATTAGAGATGTACAGGTGTGTGATTATTATTATTAGAGATGTAGAGGTGTGTGTGATTATTATTAGAGATGTAGAGGTGTGTGATTATTATTATTAGGGATGTAGAGGTGTGTGTGATTATTATTATTATTAGAGATGTGGTGTGTGTGATTATTATTAGAGATGTAGAGGAGTGTGTGATTATTATTATTAGAGATGTAGAGGTGTGTGTGATTATTATTATTATTAGAGATGTGGTGTGTGTGATTATTATTAGAGATGTAGAGTTGTGTGTGATTATTATTAGAGATGTAGAGGTGTGTGTGATTATTATTATTATTAGAGATGTGGTGTGTGTGATTATTATTAGAGATGTAGAGTTGTGTGTGATTATTATTAGAGATGTAGAGGTGTGTGTGATTATTATTATTAGAGATGTAGAGGTGTGTGTGATTATTATTAGAGATGTAGAGGTGTGTGATTATTATTATTAGAGATGTAGAGGTGTGTGTGATTATTATTAGAGATGTAGAGTTGTGTGTGATTATTATTATTAGAGATGTAGAGGTGCGTGTGATTATTATTAGAGATGTTGAGGTGTGTGTGATTATTATTATTAGAGATGTAGAGGTGTGTGATTATTATTATTAGAGATGTAGAGGTGTGTGATTATTATTATTACAGATGTAGAGGTGCGTGTGATTATTATTATTAGAGATGTAGAGGTGTGTGTGATTATTATTATTAGAGATGTAGAGGTGTGTGTGATTATTATTATTAGAGATGTAGAGGTGTGATTATTATTAGAGATGTAGAGGTGTGTGTGATTATTATTATTAGAGATGTAGAGGTGTGTGTGATTATTATTATTAGAGATGTAGAGGTGTGTGTGATTATTATTATTAGAGATGTAGAGGTGTGTGATTATTATTATTAGAGATGTAGAGGTGTGTGTGATTATTATTATTAGAGATGTAGAGGTGTGTGATTATTATTATTACAGATGTAGAGGTGTGTGATTATTATTATTAGAGATGTAGAGGTGCGTGTGATTATTATTAGAGATGTTGAGGTGTGTGATTATTATTATTAGAGATGTAGAGGTGTGTGTGATTATTATTATTAGAGATGTAGAGGTGTGTGATTATTATTATTACAGATGTAGAGGTGTGTGTGATTATTATTATTAGAGATGTAGAGGTGTGTGTGATTACTATTATTAGAGATGTAGAGGTGTGTGATTATTATTATTAGAGATGTAGAGGTGTGTGATTATTATTATTAGAGATGTAGAGGTGCGTGTGATTATTATTATTAGAGATGTAGAGGTGTGATTATTATTAGAGATGTAGAGGTGTGTGTGATTATTATTATTAGAGATGTAAGGGTGTGTGTGATTATTTTTAGAGATGTAGTGGTGTGTGTGATTATTATTATTAGAGATGTAGAGGTGTGTGATTATTATTATTAGAGATGTAGAGGTGTGTGTGATTATTATTATTAGAGATGTAGAGGTGTGTGATTATTATTATTAGAGATGTAGAGGTGTGTGTGATTATTATTATTATTAGAAATGTAGGGGTGTGTGTGATTATTATTATTAGAGATGTAGAGGTGCGTGTGATTATTATTAGAGATGTAGAGGTGTGTGTGATTATTATTATTAGAGATGTACAGGTGTGTGATTATTATTATTAGAGATGTAGAGGTGTGTGTGATTATTATTAGAGATGTAGAGGTGTGTGATTATTATTATTAGAGATGTAGAGGTGTGTGTGATTATTATTAGAGATGTAGAGTTGTGTGTGATTATTATTAGAGATGTAGAGGTGTGTGTGATTATTATTATTAGAGATGTAGAGGTGTGTGATTATTATTATTAGAGATGTAGAGGTGTGTGTGATTATTATTAGAGATGTAAAGGTGTGTGATTATTATTATTAGAGATGTAGAGGTGTGAGTGATTATTACTATTAGAGATGTAGTGGTGTGTGTGATTATTATTATTAGAGATGTAGAGGTGTGTGATTATTATTATTAGAGATGTAGAGGTGTGTGTGATTATTATTATTAGAGATGTAGAGGTGTGTGTGATTATTATTATTAGAGATGTAGAGGTGTGTGTGATTATTATTATTAGAGATGTAGAGGTGTGTGTGATTATTATTATTAGAGATGTAGAGGTGTGTGTGATTATTATTATTACAGATGTAGAGGTGTGTGTGATTATTATTATTAGAGATGTAGAGGTGTGTGATTATTATTATTAGAGATGTAGAGGTGTGTGTGATTATTATTATTAGAGATGTAGTGGTGTGTGTGATTATTATTATTAGAGATGTAGAGGTGTGTGATTATTATTATTAGAGATGTAGAGGTGCGTTATTATTATTACAGATGTAGAGGTGTGTGATTATTATTATTAGAGATGTAGAGGTGTGTGTGATTATTATTATTAGAGATGTAGAGGTGTGTGATTATTATTATTAGAGATGTAGAGGTGTGTGATTATTATTAGAGATGTAGAGGTGTGTGATTATTATTATTAGAGATGTAGAGGTGTGTGTGATTATTATTATTAGAGATGTAGAGGTGTGTGTGATTATTATTATTAGAGATGTAGAGGTGTGTGTGATTATTATTATTAGAGATGTAGAGGTGTGTGTGATTATTATTATTAGAGATGTAGAGGTGTGTGATTATTATTATTAGAGATGTAGAGGTGCGTGTGATTATTATTATTAGAGATGTAGAGGTGTGTGATTATTATTAGAGATGTAGAGGTGTGTGATTATTATTATTAGAGATGTAGAGGTGTGTGTGATTATTATTATTATTATTAGAGATGTAGAGGTGTGTGATTATTATTATTAGAGATGTAGAGGTGCGTGTGATTATTATTATTATTAGAGATGTAGAGGTGTGTGATTATTATTATTAGGGATGTAGAGGTGTGTGTGATTATTATTATTAGAGATGTAGAGGTGCGTGTGATTATTATTATTAGAGATGTAGAGGTGTGTGATTATTATTATTAGAGATGTAGAGGTGTGTGATTATTGTTATTATCAGAGATGTAGAGGTGTGTGTGATTATTATTATTAGAGATGAAGAGGTGTGTGTGATTAATATTAGAGATGTAGAGGTGTGTGATTATTATTATTAGAGATGTAGAGGTGTGTGTGATTATTATTATTATTATTAGAGATGTAGAGGTGTGTATGATTATTATTATTAGAGATGTAGAGGTGTGTGTGATTATTATAAGAGATGTAGAGGTGTGTGTGTGTGATTATTATTAGAGATGTAGAGGTGTGTGTGTGTGATTATTATTAGAGATGTAGAGGTGTGTGTGATTATTATTATTAGAGATGTAGAGGTGTGTGTGATTATTATTAGAGATGTAGAGGTGTGTGTGATTATTATTATTAGAGATGTAGAGGTGTGTGTGATTATTATTATTAGAGATGTAGAGGTGTGTGTGTGATTATTATTAGAGATGTAGAGGTGTGTGTGATTATTATTATTATTAGAGAGGTAGAGGTGTGTGTGATTATTATTATTAGAGATGTAGTGGTGTGTGTGATTATTATTAGAGATGTAGAGGTGTGTGTGATTATTATTATTATTAGAGATGTAGAGGTGTGTGATTATTATTATTAGAGATGTAGTGGTGTGTGATTATTATTATTAGAGATGTAGTGGTGTGTGATTATTATTATTATTAGAGATGTAGAGGTGTGTGTTATTATTATTAGAGATGTAGAGGTGTGTGATTATTATTAGAGATGTATAGGTGTGTGTGATTATTATTATTAGAGATGTAGAGGTGTGTGATTATTATTATTAGAGATGTAGAGGTGCATGTGATTATTATTATTAGAGATGTAGAGGTGTGTGTGATTATTATTAGAGATGTAGAGGTGTGTGATTATTATTATTAGAGATTTAGAGGTGTGTGTGATTATTATTATTAGAGATGTAGAGGTGTGTGTGATTATTATTATTAGAGATGTAGAGGTGTGTGTGATTATTATTATTAGAGATGTAGAGGTGTGTGTGATTATTATTATTAGAGATGTAGAGGTGTGGGATTATTATTATTAGAGATGTAGAGATGTGTGTGATTATTATTATTAGAGATGTAGAGGTGTATGATTATTATTAGAAATGTAGAGGTGTGTGTGATTATTATTATTATTAGAGATGTAGAGGTGTGTGTGTGATTATTATTATTAGAGATGTATAGGTGTGTGTGATTATTATTAGAGATGTAGAGGTGTGTGGGATTATTATTAGAGATGTAGAGGTGTGATTATTATTATTATTAGAGATGTAGAGGTATGTGTGATAATTATTATTAGAGATGTAGAAGTGTGTGTGATTATTATTATTAGAGATGTAGAGGTGTGTGTGATTATTATTATTAGAGATGTAGAGGTGTGTGATTATTATTATTATTAGAGATGTAGAGGTGTGTGTGATTATTATTATTAGAGATGTAGAGGTGTGTGTGATTATTATTATTAGAGATGTAGAGGTGTGTGTGATTATTATTAGAGATGTAGAGGTGTGGGATTATTATTATTATTAGAGATGTAAAGGTGTGTGATTATTATTATTAGAGATGTAGAGGTGTGTGTGATTATTATTATTATTAGAGATGTAGAGGTGTGTGTGATTATTATTATTATTAGAGATGTAGAGGTGTGTGTGATTATTATTATTATTAGAGATGTAGAGGTGCGTGTGATTATTATTATTAGAGATGTAGAGGTGTGTGTGATTATTATTAGAGATGTATAGGTGTGTGTGATTATTATTATTAGAGATGTAGTGGTGTGTGTGATTATTATTATTAGAGATGTAGAGGTGTGTGTGATTATTATTATTAGAGATGTAGAGGTGTGTGTGATTATTATTATTAGGGATGTAAAGGTGTGTGTGATTATTATTATTAGAGATGTAGAGGAGTGTGTGATTATTATTATTAGAGATGTAGAGGTGTGTGATTATTATTATGAGAGATGTAGAGGTGTGTGTGATTATTATTATTAGAGATGTAGAGGTGTGTGATTATTATTATGAGAGATGTAGAGGTGTGTGATTATTATTATTAGAGATGTAGAGGTGTGTGTGATTATTATTATTAGAGATGTAGAGGTGCATGTGATTATTATTATTAGAGATGTAGAGGTGTGTGTGATTATTATTATTAGAGATGTAGAGGTGTGTGTGATTATTATTATTAGAGATGTAGAGGTGTGTGTGATTATTATTATTAGAGATGTAGAGGTGTGTGATTATTATTATTATTATTAGAGATGTAGAGGTGTGTGTGATTATTATTATTAGAGATGTAGAGGTGTGTGTGATTATTATTATTAGAGATGTAGAGGTGTGTGTGATTATTATTATTAGAGATGTAAAGGTGTGTGATTATTATTATTAGAGATGTAGAGGTGTGTGTGATTATTATTATTATTAGAGATGTAGAGGTGTGTGTGATTATTATTATTATTAGAGATGTAGAGGTGTGTGTGATTATTATTATTATTAGAGATGTAGAGGTGCGTGTGATTATTATTATTAGAGATGTAGAGGTGTGTGTGATTATTATTAGAGATGTATAGGTGTGTGTGTGTGATTATTATTATTAGAGATGTACAGGTGTGTGTGATTATTATTATTAGAGATGTAGTGGTGTGTGTGATTATTATTATTAGAGATGTAGAGGTGTGTGTGATTATTATTATTAGAGATGTAGAGGTGTGTGTGATTATTATTATTAGGGATGTAAAGGTGTGTGTGATTATTATTATTATTAGAGATGTAGAGGAGTGTGTGATTATTATTATTAGATATGTAGAGGTGTGTGTGATTAATATTATTAGAGATGTAGAGGTGTGTTATTATTATTAGAGATGTAGAGGTGTGTGATTATTATTATTAGAGATGTAGAGGTGTGTGTGATTATTATTATTAGAGATGTAGAGGTGTGTGTGATTATTATTATTATTAGAGATGTAGAGGTGTGTGTGATTATTATTATTAGAGATGTAGAGGTGTGTGATTATTATTATTAGAGATGTAGAGGTGTGTGTGATTATTATTATTAGAGATGTAGAGGTGTGTGTGATTATTATTAGAGATGTAGCGGTGTGTGATTATTATTATTAGAGATGTAGAGGTGTGTGTGATTATTATTATTATTAGAGATGTAGAGGTGTGTGATTATTATTATTAGAGATGTAGAGATGTGTGTGATTATTATTATTAGAGATGTAGAGGTGTGTGATTATTATTATTAGAGATGTAGAGGTGTGTGTGATTATTATTATTAGAGATGTAGAGGTGTGATTATTATTATTATTATTATTAGAGATGTAGAGGTGTGTGTGATTATTATTATTAGAGATGTAGAGGTGTGTGTGATTATTATTAGAGATGTAGAGGTGTGTGTGATTATTATTATTAGAGATGTAGAGGTGTGTGATTATTATTATTAGAGATGTAGAGGTGTGTGTGATTATTATTATTATTAGAGATGTAGAGGTGTGTGATTATTATTATTAGAGATGTAGAGGTGCGTGTGATTATTATTATTAGAGATGTAGAGGTGTGTTATTATTATTAGAGATGTAGAGGTGTGTGTGATTATTATTATTAGAGATGTAGAGGTGTGTGATTATTATTAGAGATGTAGAGGTGTGTGTGATTATTATTGTTAGAGATGTAGAGGTGTGTGTGATATTATTATTATTAGAGATGTAGAGAGAGGTGTGTGTGATTATTATTATTAGAGATGTAGAGGTGTGTGTGATTATTATTAGAGATGTAAAGGTGTGTGTGATTATATTATTAGAGATGTAGAGGTGTGTGATTATTATTATTAGAGATGTAGAGGTGTGTGTGATTATTATTATTATTAGAGATGTAGAGGTGTGTGATTATTATTATTAGAGATGTAGAGGTGCGTGTGATTATTATTATTAGAGATGTAGAGGTGTGTTATTATTATTAGAGATGTAGAGGTGTGTGTGATTATTATTATTAGAGATGTAGAGGTGTGTGATTATTATTAGAGATGTAGAGGTGTGTGATTATTATTATTAGAGATGTAGAGGTGTGTGATTATTATTATTAGAGATGTAGAGGTGTGTGATTATTATTATTAGAGATGTACAGGTGTGATTATTATTAGAGATGTAGAGGTGTGTGTGATTATTATTATTATTAGAGATGTAGAGGTGATTATTATTATTATTAGAGATGTAGAGGTGTGTGTGATTATTATTATTAGAGATGTAGAGGTGTGTGTGATTATTATTATTAGAGATGTAGAGGTGTGTGATTATTATTATTAGAGATGTAGAGGTGTGTGATTATTATTATTAGAGATGTATAGGTGTGTGTGTGTTTATTATTATTAGAGATGTAGAGGTGTGTGTGATTATTATTATTAGAGATGTAGAGGTGTGTGATTATTATTATTAGAGATGTAGAGGTGTGTGTGATTATTATTATTAGAGATGTAGAGGTGTGTGATTATTATTAATAGAGATGTAGAGGTGTGTGTGATTATTATTATTAGAGATGTAGAGGTGCGTGTGATTATTATTATTAGAGATGTAGAGGTGTGTTATTATTATTAGAGATGTAGAGGTGTGTGTGATTATTATTATTAGAGATGTAGAGGTGTGTGATTATTATTATGAGAGATGTAGAGGTGTGTGATTATTATTATTAGAGATGTAGAGGTGTGTGTGATTATTATTATTAGAGATGTAGAGGTGCATGTGATTATTATTATTAGAGATGTAGAGGTGTGTGTGATTATTATTATTAGAGATGTAGAGGTGTGTGTGATTATTATTATTAGAGATGTAGAGGTGTGTGTGATTATTATTATTAGAGATGTAGAGGTGCGTGTGATTATTATTATTAGAGATGTAGAGGTGCGTGTGATTATTATTATTAGAGATGTAGAGGTGTGTTATTATTATTAGAGATGTAGAGGTGTGTGTGATTATTATTATTAGAGATGTAGAGGTGTGTGATTATTATTAGAGATGTAGAGGTGTGTGATTATTATTAGAGATGTAGAGGTGATTATAATTATTATTAGAGATGTAGAGGTGTGTGTGATTATTATTAGAGATGTAGAGGTGTGTGTGATTATTATTAGAGATGTAGAGGTGTGTGATTATTATTATTAGAGATGTAGAGGTGTGAGTGATTATTATTATTAGAGATGTAGAGGTGTGTGATTATTATTATTAGAGATGTAGAGGTGCGTGTGATTATTATTATTATTAGAGATGTAAAGGTGTGTGATTATTAATATTAGAGATGTAGAGGTGTGTGATTATTATTAGAGATGTAGAGGTGTGTGTGATTATTATTAGAGATGTAGAGGTGTGTGATTATTATTAGAGATGTAGAGGTGTGTGATTATTATTATTATTATTAGAGATGTAGAGGTGTGTGATTATTATTATTATTAGAGATGTAGAGGTGTGTGTGATTATTATTATTAGAGATGTAGAGGTGTGTGTGATTATTATTATTATTATTAGAGATGTAGAGGTGTGTGTGATTATTATTATAACAGATGTAGAGGTGCGTGTGATTATTATTATTAGAGATGTAGAGGTGTGTGTGATTATTATTAGAGATGTAGAGGTGTGTGTGATTATTATTATTAGGGATGTAGAGGTGTGTGATTATTATTATTAGAGATGTAGTGGTGTGTGTGATTATTATTATTAGGGATGTAGAGGTGTGTGATTATTATTATTAGAGATGTAGTGGTGTGTGTGATTATTATTATTAGAGATGTAGTGGTGTGTGTGATTATTATTATTAGGGATGTAGAGGTGTGTGATTATTATTATTAGAGATGTAGAGGTGCGTGTGATTATTATTATTAGGGATGTAGAGGTGTGTGATTATTATTATTAGAGATGTAGAGGTGTGTGTGATTATTATTATTAGAGATGTAGAGGTGTGTGTGATTATTATTATTAGGGATGTAGAGGTGTGTGTGATTATTATTAGAGATGTAGTGGTGTGTGTGATTATTATTATTAGAGATGTACAGGTGTGTGATTCTTGTTATTATTAGAGATGTACAGGTGTGTGATTATTATTATTAGAGATGTAGAGGTGTGTGTGATTATTATTATTAGAGATGTAGAGGTGTGTGATTATTATTATTAGAGATGTAGAGGTGTGTGTGATTATTATTATTATTATTAGAGATGTAGAGCTGTGTGTGATTATTATAATTAGAGATGTAGAGGTGTGTGATTATTATTATTAGAGATGTAGAGGTGTGTTATTATTATTAGAGATGTAGAGGTGTGTGATTATTATTATTAGAGATGTAGAGGTGTGTTATTATTATTAGAGATGTAGAGGTGTGTGATTATTATTATTAGAGATGTAGAGGTGTGTGTGATTATTATTATTAGAGATGTAGAGGTGTGTGTGATTATTATTATTAGAGATGTAGAGGTGTGTGTGATTATTATTATTAGAGATGTAGAGGTGCGTGTGATTATTATTATTAGGGATGTAGTGGTGTGTGTGATTATTATTATTAGAGATGTAGAGGTGTGTGATTATTATTATTAGAGATGAAGAGGGGTGTGTGTGATTATTATTATTAGAGATGTAGAGGTGTGTGATTATTATTATTAGGGATGTAGAGGTGTGTGTGATTATTATTATTAGAGATGTAGAGGTGTGTTATTATTATTAGAGATGTAGAGGTGTGTGTGATTATTATTATTAGAGATGTAGAGGTGTGTGTGATTATTATTATTAGAGATGTAGAGGTGTGTGTGATTATTATTATTAGAGATGTAGAGGTGTGTTATTATTATTAGAGATGTAGAGGTGTGTGATTATTATTATTAGAGATGTAGAGGTGTGTGTGATTATTATTATTAGAGATGTAGAGGTGTGTGATTATTATTATTAGGGATGTAGAGGTGTGTGTGATTATTATTATTAGAGATGTAGAGGTGTGTGTGATTATTTTTAGAGATGTAGAGGTGTGTGTGATTATTATTATTAGAGATGTAGAGGTGTGTGTGATTATTATTATTAGAGATGTAGAGGTGTGTGATTATTATTATTAGAGATATATAGGTGTGTGTGATTATTATTATTAGAGATGTAGAGGTGTGTGTGATTATTATTAGAGATGTAGAGGTGTGTGTGATTATTATTATTAGAGATGTACAGGTGTGTGATTATTATTATTAGAGATGTAGAGGTGTGTGTGATTATTATTATTATTAGAGATGTAGAGGTGTGTGATTATTGTTATTATTAGAGATGTAGAGGTGTGTGTGATTATTATTATTATTAGAGATGTAGAGGTGTGTGATTATTATTATTAGAGATGTAGAGGTGTGTGTGATTATTATTATTATTAGAGATGTAGAGGTGTGTGTGATTATTATTATTAGAGATGTAGAGGTGTGTGTGTGTGATTATTATTAGAGATGTAGAGATGTGTGTGATTATTATTATTATTATTAGAGATGTAGAGGTGTGTGATTATTATTATTAGAGATGTAGTGGTGTGTGATTATTATTATTATTAGAGATGTAGAGGTGTGTGATTATTATTATTAGAGATGTAGAGGTGTGTGTGATTATTATTATTAGAGATGTAGAGGTGTGTGTGATTATTATTATTAGAGATGTAGAGGTGTGTGATTATTATTATTAGAGATGTAGAGGTGTGTGATTATTATTATTAGAGATGTAGAGGTGCGTGTGATTATTATTATTAGAGATGTAGAGGTGTGTTATTATTATTAGAGATGTAGAGGTGTGTGTGATTATTATTATTAGAGATGTAGAGGTGTGTGATTATTATTAGAGATGTAGAGGTGTGTGATTATTATTATTAGAGATGTAGAGGTGTGTGATTATTATTATTAGAGATGTAGAGGTGTGTGATTATTATTATTAGAGATGTACAGGTGTGATTATTATTAGAGATGTAGAGGTGTGTGTGATTATTATTATTATTAGAGATGTAGAGGTGATTATTATTATTATTAGAGATGTAGAGGTGTGTGTGATTATTATTATTAGAGATGTAGAGGTGTGTGTGATTATTATTATTAGAGATGTAGAGGTGTGTGATTATTATTATTATTAGAGATGTAGAGGTGTGTGATTATTATTATTAGAGATGTATAGGTGTGTGTGTGTTTATTATTATTAGAGATGTAGAGGTGTGTGTGATTATTATTATTAGAGATGTAGAGGTGTGTGATTATTATTATTAGAGATGTAGAGGTGTGTGTGATTATTATTATTAGAGATGTAGAGGTGTGTGATTATTATTAATAGAGATGTAGAGGTGTGTGTGATTATTATTATTAGAGATGTAGAGGTGCGTGTGATTATTATTATTAGAGATGTAGAGGTGTGTTATTATTATTAGAGATGTAGAGGTGTGTGTGATTATTATTATTAGAGATGTAGAGGTGTGTGATTATTATTATGAGAGATGTAGAGGTGTGTGATTATTATTATTAGAGATGTAGAGGTGTGTGTGATTATTATTATTAGAGATGTAGAGGTGCATGTGATTATTATTATTAGAGATGTAGAGGTGTGTGTGATTATTATTATTAGAGATGTAGAGGTGTGTGTGATTATTATTATTAGAGATGTAGAGGTGTGTGTGATTATTATTATTAGAGATGTAGAGGTGCGTGTGATTATTATTATTAGAGATGTAGAGGTGCGTGTGATTATTATTATTAGAGATGTAGAGGTGTGTTATTATTATTAGAGATGTAGAGGTGTGTGTGATTATTATTATTAGAGATGTAGAGGTGTGTGATTATTATTAGAGATGTAGAGGTGTGTGATTATTATTAGAGATGTAGAGGTGATTATAATTATTATTAGAGATGTAGAGGTGTGTGTGATTATTATTAGAGATGTAGAGGTGTGTGTGATTATTATTAGAGATGTAGAGGTGTGTGATTATTATTATTAGAGATGTAGAGGTGTGAGTGATTATTATTATTAGAGATGTAGAGGTGTGTGATTATTATTATTAGAGATGTAGAGGTGCGTGTGATTATTATTATTATTAGAGATGTAAAGGTGTGTGATTATTAATATTAGAGATGTAGAGGTGTGTGATTATTATTAGAGATGTAGAGGTGTGTGTGATTATTATTAGAGATGTAGAGGTGTGTGATTATTATTAGAGATGTAGAGGTGTGTGATTATTATTATTATTATTAGAGATGTAGAGGTGTGTGATTATTATTATTATTAGAGATGTAGAGGTGTGTGTGATTATTATTATTAGAGATGTAGAGGTGTGTGTGATTATTATTATTATTATTAGAGATGTAGAGGTGTGTGTGATTATTATTATAACAGATGTAGAGGTGCGTGTGATTATTATTATTAGAGATGTAGAGGTGTGTGTGATTATTATTAGAGATGTAGAGGTGTGTGTGATTATTATTATTAGGGATGTAGAGGTGTGTGATTATTATTATTAGAGATGTAGTGGTGTGTGTGATTATTATTATTAGGGATGTAGAGGTGTGTGATTATTATTATTAGAGATGTAGTGGTGTGTGTGATTATTATTATTAGAGATGTAGTGGTGTGTGTGATTATTATTATTAGGGATGTAGAGGTGTGTGATTATTATTATTAGAGATGTAGAGGTGCGTGTGATTATTATTATTAGGGATGTAGAGGTGTGTGATTATTATTATTAGAGATGTAGAGGTGTGTGTGATTATTATTATTAGAGATGTAGAGGTGTGTGTGATTATTATTATTAGGGATGTAGAGGTGTGTGTGATTATTATTAGAGATGTAGTGGTGTGTGTGATTATTATTATTAGAGATGTACAGGTGTGTGATTCTTGTTATTATTAGAGATGTACAGGTGTGTGATTATTATTATTAGAGATGTAGAGGTGTGTGTGATTATTATTATTAGAGATGTAGAGGTGTGTGATTATTATTATTAGAGATGTAGAGGTGTGTGTGATTATTATTATTATTATTAGAGATGTAGAGCTGTGTGTGATTATTATAATTAGAGATGTAGAGGTGTGTGATTATTATTATTAGAGATGTAGAGGTGTGTTATTATTATTAGAGATGTAGAGGTGTGTGATTATTATTATTAGAGATGTAGAGGTGTGTTATTATTATTAGAGATGTAGAGGTGTGTGATTATTATTATTAGAGATGTAGAGGTGTGTGTGATTATTATTATTAGAGATGTAGAGGTGTGTGTGATTATTATTATTAGAGATGTAGAGGTGTGTGTGATTATTATTATTAGAGATGTAGAGGTGCGTGTGATTATTATTATTAGGGATGTAGTGGTGTGTGTGATTATTATTATTAGAGATGTAGAGGTGTGTGATTATTATTATTAGAGATGAAGAGGGGTGTGTGTGATTATTATTATTAGAGATGTAGAGGTGTGTGATTATTATTATTAGGGATGTAGAGGTGTGTGTGATTATTATTATTAGAGATGTAGAGGTGTGTTATTATTATTAGAGATGTAGAGGTGTGTGTGATTATTATTATTAGAGATGTAGAGGTGTGTGTGATTATTATTATTAGAGATGTAGAGGTGTGTGTGATTATTATTATTAGAGATGTAGAGGTGTGTTATTATTATTAGAGATGTAGAGGTGTGTGATTATTATTATTAGAGATGTAGAGGTGTGTGTGATTATTATTATTAGAGATGTAGAGGTGTGTGATTATTATTATTAGGGATGTAGAGGTGTGTGTGATTATTATTATTAGAGATGTAGAGGTGTGTGTGATTATTTTTAGAGATGTAGAGGTGTGTGTGATTATTATTATTAGAGATGTAGAGGTGTGTGTGATTATTATTATTAGAGATGTAGAGGTGTGTGATTATTATTATTAGAGATATATAGGTGTGTGTGATTATTATTATTAGAGATGTAGAGGTGTGTGTGATTATTATTAGAGATGTAGAGGTGTGTGTGATTATTATTATTAGAGATGTACAGGTGTGTGATTATTATTATTAGAGATGTAGAGGTGTGTGTGATTATTATTATTATTAGAGATGTAGAGGTGTGTGATTATTGTTATTATTAGAGATGTAGAGGTGTGTGTGATTATTATTATTATTAGAGATGTAGAGGTGTGTGATTATTATTATTAGAGATGTAGAGGTGTGTGTGATTATTATTATTATTAGAGATGTAGAGGTGTGTGTGATTATTATTATTAGAGATGTAGAGGTGTGTGTGTGTGATTATTATTAGAGATGTAGAGATGTGTGTGATTATTATTATTATTATTAGAGATGTAGAGGTGTGTGATTATTATTATTAGAGATGTAGTGGTGTGTGATTATTATTATTATTAGAGATGTAGAGGTGTGTGATTATTATTATTAGAGATGTAGAGGTGTGTGTGATTATTATTATTAGAGATGTAGAGGTGTGTGTGATTATTATTATTAGAGATGTAGAGGTGTGTGATTATTATTATTAGAGATGTAGAGGTGTGTGATTATTATTAGAGATGTAGAGGTGTGTGTGATTATTATTAGAGATGTAGAGGTGTGTGATTATTATTAGAGATGTAGAGGTGTGTGATTATTATTATTATTATTAGAGATGTAGAGGTGTGTGATTATTATTATTATTAGAGATGTAGAGGTGTGTGTGATTATTATTATTAGAGATGTAGAGGTGTGTGTGATTATTATTATTATTATTAGAGATGTAGAGGTGTGTGTGATTATTATTATAACAGATGTAGAGGTGCGTGTGATTATTATTATTAGAGATGTAGAGGTGTGTGTGATTATTATTAGAGATGTAGAGGTGTGTGTGATTATTATTATTAGGGATGTAGAGGTGTGTGATTATTATTATTAGAGATGTAGTGGTGTGTGTGATTATTATTATTAGGGATGTAGAGGTGTGTGATTATTATTATTAGAGATGTAGTGGTGTGTGTGATTATTATTATTAGAGATGTAGTGGTGTGTGTGATTATTATTATTAGGGATGTAGAGGTGTGTGATTATTATTATTAGAGATGTAGAGGTGCGTGTGATTATTATTATTAGGGATGTAGAGGTGTGTGATTATTATTATTAGAGATGTAGAGGTGTGTGTGATTATTATTATTAGAGATGTAGAGGTGTGTGTGATTATTATTATTAGGGATGTAGAGGTGTGTGTGATTATTATTAGAGATGTAGTGGTGTGTGTGATTATTATTATTAGAGATGTACAGGTGTGTGATTCTTGTTATTATTAGAGATGTACAGGTGTGTGATTATTATTATTAGAGATGTAGAGGTGTGTGTGATTATTATTATTAGAGATGTAGAGGTGTGTGATTATTATTATTAGAGATGTAGAGGTGTGTGTGATTATTATTATTATTATTAGAGATGTAGAGCTGTGTGTGATTATTATAATTAGAGATGTAGAGGTGTGTGATTATTATTATTAGAGATGTAGAGGTGTGTTATTATTATTAGAGATGTAGAGGTGTGTGATTATTATTATTAGAGATGTAGAGGTGTGTTATTATTATTAGAGATGTAGAGGTGTGTGATTATTATTATTAGAGATGTAGAGGTGTGTGTGATTATTATTATTAGAGATGTAGAGGTGTGTGTGATTATTATTATTAGAGATGTAGAGGTGTGTGTGATTATTATTATTAGAGATGTAGAGGTGCGTGTGATTATTATTATTAGGGATGTAGTGGTGTGTGTGATTATTATTATTAGAGATGTAGAGGTGTGTGATTATTATTATTAGAGATGAAGAGGGGTGTGTGTGATTATTATTATTAGAGATGTAGAGGTGTGTGATTATTATTATTAGGGATGTAGAGGTGTGTGTGATTATTATTATTAGAGATGTAGAGGTGTGTTATTATTATTAGAGATGTAGAGGTGTGTGTGATTATTATTATTAGAGATGTAGAGGTGTGTGTGATTATTATTATTAGAGATGTAGAGGTGTGTGTGATTATTATTATTAGAGATGTAGAGGTGTGTTATTATTATTAGAGATGTAGAGGTGTGTGATTATTATTATTAGAGATGTAGAGGTGTGTGTGATTATTATTATTAGAGATGTAGAGGTGTGTGATTATTATTATTAGGGATGTAGAGGTGTGTGTGATTATTATTATTAGAGATGTAGAGGTGTGTGTGATTATTTTTAGAGATGTAGAGGTGTGTGTGATTATTATTATTAGAGATGTAGAGGTGTGTGTGATTATTATTATTAGAGATGTAGAGGTGTGTGATTATTATTATTAGAGATATATAGGTGTGTGTGATTATTATTATTAGAGATGTAGAGGTGTGTGTGATTATTATTAGAGATGTAGAGGTGTGTGTGATTATTATTATTAGAGATGTACAGGTGTGTGATTATTATTATTAGAGATGTAGAGGTGTGTGTGATTATTATTATTATTAGAGATGTAGAGGTGTGTGATTATTGTTATTATTAGAGATGTAGAGGTGTGTGTGATTATTATTATTATTAGAGATGTAGAGGTGTGTGATTATTATTATTAGAGATGTAGAGGTGTGTGTGATTATTATTATTATTAGAGATGTAGAGGTGTGTGTGATTATTATTATTAGAGATGTAGAGGTGTGTGTGTGTGATTATTATTAGAGATGTAGAGATGTGTGTGATTATTATTATTATTATTAGAGATGTAGAGGTGTGTGATTATTATTATTAGAGATGTAGTGGTGTGTGATTATTATTATTATTAGAGATGTAGAGGTGTGTGATTATTATTATTAGAGATGTAGAGGTGTGTGTGATTATTATTATTAGAGATGTAGAGGTGTGTGTGATTATTATTATTAGAGATGTAGAGGTGTGTGATTATTATTATTAGAGATGTAGAGGTGTGTGATTATTATTATTAGAGATGTAGAGGTGCGTGTGATTATTATTATTAGAGATGTAGAGGTGCGTGTGATTATTATTATTAGAGATGTAGAGGTGTGTGATTATTATTATTAGAGATGTAGAGGTGCATGTGATTATTATTATTAGAGATGTAGAGGTGCGTGTGATTATTATTATTAGAGATGTAGAGGTGTGTTATTATTATTAGAGATGTAGAGGTGTGTGTGATTATTATTATTAGAGATGTAGAGGTGTGTGATTATTATTAGAGATGTAGAGGTGTGTGATTATTATTATTAGAGATGTAGAGGTGTGTGATTATTATTATTAGAGATGTAGAGGTGTGTGATTATTATTATTAGAGATGTACAGGTGTGATTATTATTAGAGATGTAGAGGTGTGTGTAATTATTATTATTATTAGAGATGTAGAGGTGATTATTATTATTAGAGATGTAGAGGTGTGTGTGATTATTATTATTAGAGATGTAGAGGTGTGTGTGATTATTATTATTAGAGATGTAGAGGTGTGTGATTATTATTATTATTAGAGATGTAGAGGTGTGTGATTATTATTATTAGAGATGTATAGGTGTGTGTGTGTTTATTATTATTAGAGATGTAGAGGTGTGTGTGATTATTATTATTAGAGATGTAGAGGTGTGTGATTATTATTATTAGAGATGTAGAGGTGTGTGATTATTATTATTAGAGATGTAGAGGTGTGTGATTATTATTAATAGAGATGTAGAGGTGTGTGTGATTATTATTATTAGAGATGTAGAGGTGCGTGTGATTATTATTATTAGAGATGTAGAGGTGTGTGATTATTATTATGAGAGATGTAGAGGTGTGTTATTATTATTAGAGATGTAGAGGTGTGTGTGATTATTATTATTAGAGATGTAGAGGTGTGTGATTATTATTATGAGAGATGTAGAGGTGTGTGATTATTATTATTAGAGATGTAGAGGTGTGTGTGATTATTATTATTAGAGATGTAGAGGTGCATGTGATTATTATTATTAGAGATGTAGAGGTGTGTGTGATTATTATTATTAGAGATGTAGAGGTGTGTGTGATTATTATTATTAGAGATGTAGAGGTGTGTGTGATTATTATTATTAGAGCTGTAGAGGTGCGTGTGATTATTATTATTAGAGATGTAGAGGTGCGTGTGATTATTATTATTAGAGATGTAGAGGTGTGTTATTATTATTAGAGATGTAGAGGTGTGTGTGATTATTATTATTAGAGATGTAGAGGTGCGTGTGATTATTATTAGAGATGTAGAGGTGTGTGATTATTATTAGAGATGTAGAGGTGATTATAATTATTATTAGAGATGTAGAGGTGTGTGTGATTATTATTAGAGATGTAGAGGTGTGTGTGATTATTATTAGAGATGTAGAGGTGTGTGATTATTATTATTAGAGATGTAGAGGTGTGAGTGATTATTATTATTAGAGATGTAGAGGTGTGTGATTATTATTATTAGAGATGTAGAGGTGTGTTATTATTATTATTATTAGAGATGTAAAGGTGTGTGATTATTAATATTAGAGATGTAGAGGTGTGTGATTATTATTAGAGATGTAGAGGTGTGTGTGATTATTATTAGAGATGTAGAGGTGTGTGATTATTATTAGAGATGTAGAGGTGTGTGATTATTATTATTATTATTAGAGATGTAGAGGTGTGTGATAATTATTATTATTAGAGATGTAGAGGTGTGTGTGATTATTATTATTAGAGATGTAGAGGTGTGTGTGATTATTATTATTATTATTAGAGATGTAGACGTGTGTGTGATTATTATTATAACAGATGTAGAGGTGTGTGTGATTATTATTATTAGAGATGTAGAGGTGTGTGTGATTATTATTAGAGATGTAGAGGTGTGTGTGATTATTATTATTAGGGATGTAGAGGTGTGTGATTATTATTATTAGAGATGTAGTGGTGTGTGTGATTATTATTATTAGGGATGTAGAGGTGTGTGATTATTATTATTAGAGATGTAGTGGTGTGTGTGATTATTATTATTAGAGATGTAGTGGTGTGTGTGATTATTATTATTAGGGATGTAGAGGTGTGTGATTATTATTATTAGAGATGTAGAGGTGCGTGTGATTATTATTATTAGGGATGTAGAGGTGTGTGATTATTATTATTAGAGATGTAGAGGTGTGTGTGATTATTATTATTAGAGATGTAGAGGTGTGTGTGATTATTATTATTAGGGATGTAGAGGTGTGTGTGATTATTATTAGAGATGTAGTGGTGTGTGTGATTATTATTATTAGAGATGTACAGGTGTGTGATTATTGTTATTATTAGAGATGTAGAGGTGTGTGATTATTATTATTAGAGATGTAGAGGTGTGTGTGATTATTATTATTAGAGATGTAGAGGTGTGTGATTATTATTATTAGAGATGTAGAGGTGTGTGTGATTATTATTATTATTATTAGAGATGTAGAGCTGTGTGTGATTATTATAATTAGAGATGTAGAGGTGTGTGATTATTATTATTAGAGATGTAGAGGTGTGTTATTATTATTAGAGATGTAGAGGTGTGTGATTATTATTATTAGAGATGTAGAGGTGTGTTATTATTATTAGAGATGTAGAGGTGTGTGATTATTATTATTAGAGATGTAGAGGTGTGTGTGATTATTATTATTAGAGATGTAGAGGTGTGTGTGATTATTATTATTAGAGATGTAGAGGTGTGTGTGATTATTATTATTAGAGATGTAGAGGTGCGTGTGATTATTATTATTAGGGATGTAGAGGTGTGTGATTATTATTATTAGAGATGTAGAGGTGTGTGTGATTATTATTATTAGAGATGTAGAGGTGCGTGTGATTATTATTATTAGGGATGTAGAGGTGTGTGTGATTATTATTATTAGAGATGTAGTGGTGTGTGTGATTATTATTATTAGAGATGTAGAGGTGTGTGATTATTATTATTAGAGATGAAGAGGTGTGTGTGTGATTATTATTATTAGAGATGTAGAGGTGTGTGATTATTATTATTAGGGATGTAGAGGTGTGTGTGATTATTATTATTAGAGATGTAGAGGTGTGTTATTATTATTAGAGATGTAGAGGTGTGTGTGATTATTATTATTAGAGATGTAGAGGTGTGTGTGATTATTATTATTAGAGATGTAGAGGTGTGTTATTATTATTAGAGATGTAGAGGTGTGTTATTATTATTAGAGATGTAGAGGTGTGTGATTATTATTATTAGAGATGTAGAGGTGTGTGTGATTATTATTATTAGAGATGTAGAGGTGTGTGATTATTATTATTAGGGATGTAGAGGTGTGTGTGATTATTATTATTAGAGATGTAGAGGTGTCTGTGATTATTTTTAGAGATGTAGAGGTGTGTGTGATTATTATTATTAGAGATGTAGAGGTGTGTGTGATTATTATTATTAGAGATGTAGAGGTGTGTGATTATTATTATTAGAGATATATAGGTGTGTGTGATTATTATTATTAGAGATGTAGAGGTGTGTGTGATTATTATTAGAGATGTAGAGGTGTGTGTGATTATTATTATTAGAGATGTACAGGTGTGTGATTATTATTATTAGAGATGTAGAGGTGTGTGTGATTATTATTATTATTAGAGATGTAGAGGTGTGTGATTATTGTTATTATTAGAGATGTAGAGGTGTGTGTGATTATTATTATTATTAGAGATGTAGAGGTGTGTGATTATTATTATTAGAGATGTAGAGGTGTGTGTGATTATTATTATTATTAGAGATGTAGAGGTGTGTGTGATTATTATTATTAGAGATGTAGAGGTGTGTGTGTGTGATTATTATTAGAGATGTAGAGGTGTGTGTGATTATTATTATTATTATTAGAGATGTAGAGGTGTGTGATTATTATTATTAGAGATGTAGTGGTGTGTGATTATTATTATTATTAGAGATGTAGAGGTGTGTGATTATTATTATTAGAGATGTAGAGGTGTGTGTGATTATTATTATTAGAGATGTAGAGGTGTGTGTGATTATTATTATTAGAGATGTAGAGGTGTGTGATTATTATTATTAGAGATGTAGAGGTGTGTGATTATTATTATTAGAGATGTAGAGGTGCGTGTGATTATTATTATTAGAGATGTAGAGGTGCGTGTGATTATTATTATTAGAGATGTAGAGGTGTGTGATTATTATTATTAGAGATGTAGAGGTGCATGTGATTATTATTATTAGAGATGTAGAGGTGTGTGTGATTATTATTATTAGAGATGTAGAGGTGTGTGTGATTATTATTATTAGAGATGTAGAGGTGTGTGTGATTATTATTATTAGAGATGTAGAGGTGTGTGATTATTATTATTAGAGATGTGTGATTATTATTAGAGATGTAGAGTTGTTTGTGATTATTATTATTAGAGATGTAGAGGTGTGTGTGATTATTATTAGAGATGTAGAGGTGTGTGATTATTATTATTAGAGATTTAGAGGTGTGTGTGATTATTATTATTAGAGATGTAGAGGTGTGTGTGATTATTATTATTAGAGATGTAGAGGTGTGTGTGATTATTATTATTAGAGATATAGAGGTGTGTGTGATTATTATAAGAGATGTAGAGGTGTGTGTGATTATTATTATTAGAGATGTAGAGGTGTGTGTGATTATTATTATTAGAGATGTAGATGTGTGTGTGATTATTATTATTAGAGATGTAGAGGTGTGTGTGATTATTGTTATTATTAGAGATGTAGAGGTGTGTGTGATTATTATTATTAGAGATGTAGAGGTGTGTGTGATTATTATAAGAGATGTAGAGATGTGTGATTATTATTATTAGAGATATAGAGGTGTGTGTGATTATTATTAGAGATGTAGAGGTGTGATTATTATTATTATTATTAGAGATGTAGAGGTATGTGTGATAATTATTATTAGAGATGTAGAAGTGTGTGTGATTATTATTATTAGAGATGTAGAGGTGTGTGTGATTATTATTATTAGAGATGTAGAGGTGTGGGATTATTATTATTATTAGAGATGTAAAGGTGTGTGATTATTATTATTAGAGATGTAGAGGTGTGTGTGATTATTATTATTATTAGAGATGTAGAGGTGTGTGATCATTATTATTATTAGAGATGTAGAGGTGTGTGATTATTATTAGAGATGTAGAGGTGTGTGTGATTATTATTATTAGAGATGTAGAGGTGTGTGATTATTATTATTAGAGATGTAGAGATGTGATTATTATTATTAGAGATGTAGAGATGTGTGTGATTATTATTATTAGAGATGTAGAGGTGTGTGTTATTATTATTTTTAGAGATGTAGAGGTGTGTGTGATTATTATTAGAGATGTAGAGGTGCGTGTGATTATTATTATTATTAGAGATGTAGAGGTGTGTGTGATTATTATTATTATTAGAGATGTAGAGGTTTGTGATTATTATTAGAGATGTAGAGGTGTGTGATTATTATTATTAGAGATGTAGAGGTGTGTGTGATTATTTTTAGAGATGTAGAGGTATGTGTGATAATTATTATTAGAGATGTAGAAGTGTGTGTGATTATTATTATTAGAGATGTAGAGGTGTGTGTGATTATTATTATTAGAGATGTAGAGGTGTGTGATTATTATTATTATTAGAGATGTAGAGGTGTGTGTGATTATTATTATTATTAGAGATGTAGAGGTGTGTGTGATTATTATTATTAGAGATGTAGAGGTGTGTGTGATTATTATTATTAGAGATGTAGAGGTGTGGGATTATTATTATTATTAGAGATGTAAAGGTGTGTGATTATTATTATTAGAGATGTAGAGGTGTGTGTGATTATTATTATTAGAGATGTAGAGGTGTGTGTGATTATTATTATTATTAGAGATGTAGAGGTGTGTGTGATTATTATTATTATTAGAGATGTAGAGGTGTGTGATTATTATTATTAGAGATGTAGAGGTGTGTGATTATTATTATTAGAGATGTAGAGGTGTGTGATTATTATTATTAGAGATGTAGAGGTGTGTGATTATTATTATTAGAGATGTAGAGGTGTGTGTGATTATTATTAGAGATGTATAGGTGTGTGTGTGATTATTATTATTAGAGATGTACAGGTGTGTGTGATTATTATTATTAGAGATGTAGTGGTGTGTGTGATTATTATTATTAGAGATGTAGAGGTGTGTGTGATTATTATTATTAGAGATGTAGAGGTGTGTGATTATTATTATTAGGGATGTAAAGGTGTGTGTGATTATTATTAGAGATGTATAGGTGTGTGTGTGATTATTATTATTAGAGATGTAGAGGAGTGTGTGATTATTATTATTAGATATGTAGAGGTGTGTGTGATTATTATTATTAGAGATGTAGAGGTGTGTTATTATTATTAGAGATGTAGAGGTGTGTGTGTGATTATTATTATTAGAGATGTAGAGGAGTGTGTGATTATTATTAGAGATGTATAGGTGTGTGTGTGATTATTATTATTAGAGATGTAGAGGAGTGTGTGATTATTATTATTAGATATGTAGAGGTGTGTGTGATTATTATTATTAGAGATGTAGAGGTGTGTTATTATTATTAGAGATGTAGAGGTGTGTGTGTGATTATTATTATTAGAGATGTAGAGGTGTGTGTGATTATTATTAGAGATGTATAGGTGTGTGTGTGATTATTATTATTAGAGATGTAGAGGAGTGTGTGATTATTATTATTAGATATGTAGAGGTGTGTGTGATTATTATTATTAGAGATGTAGAGGTGTGTTATTATTATTAGAGATGTAGAGGTGTGTGATTATTATTATTAGAGATGTAGAGGTGTGTGTGATTATTATTATTAGAGATGTAGAGGTGTGTGTGATTATTATTATTATTAGAGATGTAGAGGTGTGTGTGATTATTATTATTAGAGATGTAGAGGTGTGTGATTATTATTATTAGAGATGTAGAGGTGTGTGTGATTATTATTATTAGAGATGTAGAGGTGTGTGTGATTATTATTAGAGATGTAGCGGTGTGTGATTATTATTATTAGAGATGTAGAGGTGTGTGTGATTATTATTATTATTAGAGATGTAGAGGTGTGTGATTATTATTATTAGAGATGTAGAGGTGTGTGATTATTATTATTAGAGATGTAGAGGTGTGTGTGTGATTATTATTATTAGAGATGTAGAGGTGTGTGTGATTATTATTATTAGAGATGTAGAGGTGTGATTATTATTATTATTAGAGATGTAGAGGTGTGTGTGATTATTATTATTAGAGATGTAGAGGTGTGTGTGATTATTATTAGAGATGTAGAGGTGTGTGTGATTATTATTATTAGAGATGTAGAGGTGTGTGATTATTATTATTAGAGATGTAGAGGTGTGTGTGATTATTATTATTATTAGAGATGTAGAGGTGTGTGATTATTATTATTAGAGATGTAGAGGTGCGTGTGATTATTATTATTAGAGATGTAGAGGTGTGTTATTATTATTAGAGATGTAGAGGTGTGTGTGATTATTATTATTAGAGATGTAGAGGTGTGTGATTATTATTAGAGATGTAGAGGTGTGTGTGATTATTATTATTAGAGATGTAGAGGTGTGTGTGTGATTATTATTAGAGATGTAGAGGTGTGTGTGATTATTATTATTAGAGATGTAGAGGTGTGTGTGATTATTATTATTAGAGATGTAGAGGTGTGTGTGATTATTATTAGAGATGTAGAGGTGTGTGTGATTATTATTATTAGAGATGTAGAGGTGTGATTATTATTATTAGAGATGTAGAGGTGTGTGTGATTATTATTATTATTAGAGATGTAGAGGTGTGTGATTATTATTATTAGAGATGTAGAGGTGCGTGTGATTATTATTATTAGAGATGTAGAGGTGTGTTATTATTATTAGAGATGTAGAGGTGTGTGTGATTATTATTATTAGAGATGTAGAGGTGTGTGATTATTATTAGAGATGTAGAGGTGTGTGATTATTATTATTAGAGATGTAGAGGTGTGTGATTATTATTAGAGATGTAGAGGTGATTATAATTATTATTAGAGATGTAGAGGTGTGTGTGATTATTATTAGAGATGTAGAGGTGTGTGTGATTATTATTAGAGATGTAGAGGTGTGTGATTATTATTATTAGAGATGTAGAGGTGTGAGTGATTATTATTATTAGAGATGTAGAGGTGTGTGATTATTATTATTAGAGATGTAGATGTGTGTTATTATTATTATTATTAGAGATGTAAAGGTGTGTGATTATTAATATTAGAGATGTAGAGGTGTGTGATTATTATTATTAGAGATGTAGAGGTGTGTGTGATTATTATTAGAGATGTAGAGGTGTGTGATTATTATTAGAGATGTAGAGGTGTGTGATTATTATTATTATTATTAGAGATGTAGAGGTGTGTGATTATTATTATTATTAGAGATGTAGAGGTGTGTGTGATTATTATTATTAGAGATGTAGAGGTGTGTGTGATTATTATTATTATTATTATTAGAGATGTAGAGGTGTGTGTGATTATTATTATAACAGATGTAGAGGTGTGTGTGATTATTATTATTAGAGATGTAGAGGTGCGTGTGATTATTATTAGAGATGTAGAGGTGTGTGTGATTATTATTATTAGGGATGTAGAGGTGTGTGATTATTATTATTAGAGATGTAGTGGTGTGTGTGATTATTATTATTAGGGATGTAGAGGTGTGTGTGATTATTATTATTAGAGATGTAGTGGTGTGTGTGATTATTATTATTAGAGATGTAGTGGTGTGTGTGATTATTATTATTAGGGATGTAGAGGTGTGTGATTATTATTATTAGAGATGTAGAGGTGCGTGTGATTATTATTATTAGGGATGTAGAGGTGTGTGTGATTATTATTATTAGGGATGTAGAGGTGTGTGATTATTATTATTAGAGATGTAGAGGTGTGTGTGATTATTATTATTAGAGATGTAGAGGTGTGTGTGATTATTATTATTAGAGATGTAGAGGTGTGTGTGTGTGATTATTATTAGAGATGTAGAGGTGTGTGTGATTATTATTATTATTATTAGAGATGTAAAGGTGTGTGTGATTATTATTAGAGATGTAGAGGTGTGTGATTATTATTATTAGAGATGTAGAGGTGTGTGTGATTATTATTATTAGAGATGTAGAGGTGTGTGATTATTATTATTAGAGATGTAGAGGTGTGTGTGATTATTATTATTAGAGATGTAAAGGTGTGTGTGATTATTATTAGAGATGTAGAGGTGTGTGTGATTATTATTATTAGAGATGTAGAGGTGTGTGATTATTATTATTAGAGATGTAGAGGTGCGTGTGATTATTATTATTAGAGATGTAGAGGTGTGTGTTATTATTATTAGAGATGTAGAGGTGCGTGTGATTATTATTATTATTATTATTAGAGATGTAGAGGTGCGTGTGATTATTATTATTATTATTAGAGATGTAGAGGAGTGTGTGATTATTATTATTAGAGATGTAGAGGTGTGTGATTATTATTATTAGAGATGTAGAGGTGTGTGTGATTATTATTATTAGAGATGTAGAGGTGTGTGTGATTATTATTATTAGAGATGTAGAGGTGTGGGATTATTATTATTATTAGAGATGTAAAGGTGTGTGATTATTATTATTAGAGATGTAGAGGTGTGTGTGATTATTATTATTAGAGATGTAGAGGTGTGTGTGATTATTATTATTATTAGAGATGTAGAGGTGTGTGTGATTATTATTATTATTAGAGATGTAGAGGTGTGTGATTATTATTATTAGAGATGTAGAGGTGTGTGATTATTATTATTAGAGATGTAGAGGTGTGTGATTATTATTATTAGAGATGTAGAGGTGTGTGATTATTATTATTAGAGATGTAGAGGTGTGTGTGATTATTATTAGAGATGTATAGGTGTGTGTGTGATTATTATTATTAGAGATGTACAGGTGTGTGTGATTATTATTATTAGAGATGTAGTGGTGTGTGTGATTATTATTATTAGAGATGTAGAGGTGTGTGTGATTATTATTATTAGAGATGTAGAGGTGTGTGTGATTATTATTATTAGGGATGTAAAGGTGTGTGTGATTATTATTAGAGATGTATAGGTGTGTGTGTGATTATTATTATTAGAGATGTAGAGGAGTGTGTGATTATTATTATTAGATATGTAGAGGTGTGTGTGATTATTATTATTAGAGATGTAGAGGTGTGTTATTATTATTAGAGATGTAGAGGTGTGTGTGTGATTATTATTATTAGAGATGTAGAGGAGTGTGTGATTATTATTAGAGATGTATAGGTGTGTGTGTGATTATTATTATTAGAGATGTAGAGGAGTGTGTGATTATTATTATTAGATATGTAGAGGTGTGTGTGATTATTATTATTAGAGATGTAGAGGTGTGTTATTATTATTAGAGATGTAGAGGTGTGTGTGTGATTATTATTATTAGAGATGTAGAGGTGTGTGTGATTATTATTAGAGATGTATAGGTGTGTGTGTGATTATTATTATTAGAGATGTAGAGGAGTGTGTGATTATTATTATTAGATATGTAGAGGTGTGTGTGATTATTATTATTAGAGATGTAGAGGTGTGTTATTATTATTAGAGATGTAGAGGTGTGTGATTATTATTATTAGAGATGTAGAGGTGTGTGTGATTATTATTATTAGAGATGTAGAGGTGTGTGTGATTATTATTATTATTAGAGATGTAGAGGTGTGTGTGATTATTATTATTAGAGATGTAGAGGTGTGTGATTATTATTATTAGAGATGTAGAGGTGTGTGTGATTATTATTATTAGAGATGTAGAGGTGTGTGTGATTATTATTAGAGATGTAGCGGTGTGTGATTATTATTATTAGAGATGTAGAGGTGTGTGTGATTATTATTATTATTAGAGATGTAGAGGTGTGTGATTATTATTATTAGAGATGTGTGTGATTATTATTATTAGAGATGTAGAGGTGTGTGATTATTATTATTAGAGATGTAGAGGTGTGTGTGTGATTATTATTATTAGAGATGTAGAGGTGTGTGTGATTATTATTATTAGAGATGTAGAGGTGTGATTATTATTATTATTAGAGATGTAGAGGTGTGTGTGATTATTATTATTAGAGATGTAGAGGTGTGTGTGATTATTATTAGAGATGTAGAGGTGTGTGTGATTATTATTATTAGAGATGTAGAGGTGTGTGATTATTATTATTAGAGATGTAGAGGTGTGTGTGATTATTATTATTATTAGAGATGTAGAGGTGTGTGATTATTATTATTAGAGATGTAGAGGTGCGTGTGATTATTATTATTAGAGATGTAGAGGTGTGTTATTATTATTAGAGATGTAGAGGTGTGTGTGATTATTATTATTAGAGATGTAGAGGTGTGTGATTATTATTAGAGATGTAGAGGTGTGTGTGATTATTATTATTAGAGATGTAGAGGTGTGTGTGTGATTATTATTAGAGATGTAGAGGTGTGTGTGATTATTATTATTAGAGATGTAGAGGTGTGTGTGATTATTATTATTAGAGATGTAGAGGTGTGTGTGATTATTATTAGAGATGTAGAGGTGTGTGTGATTATTATTATTAGAGATGTAGAGGTGTGATTATTATTATTAGAGATGTAGAGGTGTGTGTGATTATTATTATTATTAGAGATGTAGAGGTGTGTGATTATTATTATTAGAGATGTAGAGGTGCGTGTGATTATTATTATTAGAGATGTAGAGGTGTGTTATTATTATTAGAGATGTAGAGGTGTGTGTGATTATTATTATTAGAGATGTAGAGGTGTGTGATTATTATTAGAGATGTAGAGGTGTGTGATTATTATTATTAGAGATGTAGAGGTGTGTGATTATTATTAGAGATGTAGAGGTGATTATAATTATTATTAGAGATGTAGAGGTGTGTGTGATTATTATTAGAGATGTAGAGGTGTGTGTGATTATTATTAGAGATGTAGAGGTGTGTGATTATTATTATTAGAGATGTAGAGGTGTGAGTGATTATTATTATTAGAGATGTAGAGGTGTGTGATTATTATTATTAGAGATGTAGATGTGTGTTATTATTATTATTATTAGAGATGTAAAGGTGTGTGATTATTAATATTAGAGATGTAGAGGTGTGTGATTATTATTATTAGAGATGTAGAGGTGTGTGTGATTATTATTAGAGATGTAGAGGTGTGTGATTATTATTAGAGATGTAGAGGTGTGTGATTATTATTATTATTATTAGAGATGTAGAGGTGTGTGATTATTATTATTATTAGAGATGTAGAGGTGTGTGTGATTATTATTATTAGAGATGTAGAGGTGTGTGTGATTATTATTATTATTATTATTAGAGATGTAGAGGTGTGTGTGATTATTATTATAACAGATGTAGAGGTGTGTGTGATTATTATTATTAGAGATGTAGAGGTGCGTGTGATTATTATTAGAGATGTAGAGGTGTGTGTGATTATTATTATTAGGGATGTAGAGGTGTGTGATTATTATTATTAGAGATGTAGTGGTGTGTGTGATTATTATTATTAGGGATGTAGAGGTGTGTGTAATTATTATTATTAGAGATGTAGTGGTGTGTGTGATTATTATTATTAGAGATGTAGTGGTGTGTGTGATTATTATTATTAGGGATGTAGAGGTGTGTGATTATTATTATTAGAGATGTAGAGGTGCGTGTGATTATTATTATTAGGGATGTAGAGGTGTGTGTGATTATTATTATTAGGGATGTAGAGGTGTGTGATTATTATTATTAGAGATGTAGAGGTGTGTGTGATTATTATTATTAGAGATGTAGAGGTGTGTGTGATTATTATTATTAGAGATGTAGAGGTGTGTGTGTGTGATTATTATTAGAGATGTAGAGGTGTGTGTGATTATTATTATTATTATTAGAGATGTAAAGGTGTGTGTGATTATTATTAGAGATGTAGAGGTGTGTGATTATTATTATTAGAGATGTAGAGGTGTGTGTGATTATTATTATTAGAGATGTAGAGGTGTGTGATTATTATTATTAGAGATGTAGAGGTGTGTGTGATTATTATTATTAGAGATGTAAAGGTGTGTGTGATTATTATTAGAGATGTAGAGGTGTGTGTGATTATTATTATTAGAGATGTAGAGGTGTGTGATTATTATTATTAGAGATGTAGAGGTGCGTGTGATTATTATTATTAGAGATGTAGAGGTGTGTTATTATTATTAGAGATGTAGAGGTGTGTGTGATTATTATTATTAGAGATGTAGAGGTGTGTGATTATTATTAGAGATGTAGAGGTGTGTGTGATTATTATTATTAGAGATGTAGAGGTGTGTGTGTGATTATTATTAGAGATGTAGAGGTGTGTGTGATTATTATTATTAGAGATGTAGAGGTGTGTGTGATTATTATTATTAGAGATGTAGAGGTGTGTGTGATTATTATTAGAGATGTAGAGGTGTGTGTGATTATTATTATTAGAGATGTAGAGGTGTGATTATTATTATTAGAGATGTAGAGGTGTGTGTGATTATTATTATTATTAGAGATGTAGAGGTGTGTGATTATTATTATTAGAGATGTAGAGGTGCGTGTGATTATTATTATTAGAGATGTAGAGGTGTGTTATTATTATTAGAGATGTAGAGGTGTGTGTGATTATTATTATTAGAGATGTAGAGGTGTGTGATTATTATTAGAGATGTAGAGGTGTGTGATTATTATTATTAGAGATGTAGAGGTGTGTGATTATTATTAGAGATGTAGAGGTGATTATAATTATTATTAGAGATGTAGAGGTGTGTGTGATTATTATTAGAGATGTAGAGGTGTGTGTGATTATTATTAGAGATGTAGAGGTGTGTGATTATTATTATTAGAGATGTAGAGGTGTGAGTGATTATTATTATTAGAGATGTAGAGGTGTGTGATTATTATTATTAGAGATGTAGATGTGTGTTATTATTATTATTATTAGAGATGTAAAGGTGTGTGATTATTAATATTAGAGATGTAGAGGTGTGTGATTATTATTATTAGAGATGTAGAGGTGTGTGTGATTATTATTAGAGATGTAGAGGTGTGTGATTATTATTAGAGATGTAGAGGTGTGTGATTATTATTATTATTATTAGAGATGTAGAGGTGTGTGATTATTATTATTATTAGAGATGTAGAGGTGTGTGTGATTATTATTATTAGAGATGTAGAGGTGTGTGTGATTATTATTATTATTATTATTAGAGATGTAGAGGTGTGTGTGATTATTATTATAACAGATGTAGAGGTGTGTGTGATTATTATTATTAGAGATGTAGAGGTGCGTGTGATTATTATTAGAGATGTAGAGGTGTGTGTGATTATTATTATTAGGGATGTAGAGGTGTGTGATTATTATTATTAGAGATGTAGTGGTGTGTGTGATTATTATTATTAGGGATGTAGAGGTGTGTGTGATTATTATTATTAGAGATGTAGTGGTGTGTGTGATTATTATTATTAGAGATGTAGTGGTGTGTGTGATTATTATTATTAGGGATGTAGAGGTGTGTGATTATTATTATTAGAGATGTAGAGGTGCGTGTGATTATTATTATTAGGGATGTAGAGGTGTGTGTGATTATTATTATTAGGGATGTAGAGGTGTGTGATTATTATTATTAGAGATGTAGAGGTGTGTGTGATTATTATTATTAGAGATGTAGAGGTGTGTGTGATTATTATTATTAGAGATGTAGAGGTGTGTGTGTGTGATTATTATTAGAGATGTAGAGGTGTGTGTGATTATTATTATTATTATTAGAGATGTAAAGGTGTGTGTGATTATTATTAGAGATGTAGAGGTGTGTGATTATTATTATTAGAGATGTAGAGGTGTGTGTGATTATTATTATTAGAGATGTAGAGGTGTGTGATTATTATTATTAGAGATGTAGAGGTGTGTGTGATTATTATTATTAGAGATGTAAAGGTGTGTGTGATTATTATTAGAGATGTAGAGGTGTGTGTGATTATTATTATTAGAGATGTAGAGGTGTGTGATTATTATTATTAGAGATGTAGAGGTGCGTGTGATTATTATTATTAGAGATGTAGAGGTGTGTGTTATTATTATTAGAGATGTAGAGGTGCGTGTGATTATTATTATTATTATTATTAGAGATGTAGAGGTGCGTGTGATTATTATTATTATTATTAGAGATGTAGAGGAGTGTGTGATTATTATTATTAGAGATGTAGAGGTGTGTGATTATTATTATTATTAGAGATGTAGAAGTGTGTGTGATTATTATTATTAGAGATGTAGAGGTGTGTGTGATTATTATTATTAGAGATGTAGAGGTGTGTGATTATTATTATTATTAGAGATGTAGAGGTGTGTGTGATTATTATTATTAGAGATGTAGAGGTGTGTGTGATTATTATTATTAGAGATGTAGAGGTGTGTGTGATTATTATTATTAGAGATGTAGAGGTGTGGGATTATTATTATTATTAGAGATGTAAAGGTGTGTGATTATTATTATTAGAGATGTAGAGGTGTGTGTGATTATTATTATTAGAGATGTAGAGGTGTGTGTGATTATTATTATTATTAGAGATGTAGAGGTGTGTGTGATTATTATTATTATTAGAGATGTAGAGGTGTGTGATTATTATTATTAGAGATGTAGAGGTGTGTGATTATTATTATTAGAGATGTAGAGGTGTGTGATTATTATTATTAGAGATGTAGAGGTGTGTGATTATTATTATTAGAGATGTAGAGGTGTGTGTGATTATTATTAGAGATGTATAGGTGTGTGTGTGATTATTATTATTAGAGATGTACAGGTGTGTGTGATTATTATTATTAGAGATGTAGTGGTGTGTGTGATTATTATTATTAGAGATGTAGAGGTGTGTGTGATTATTATTATTAGAGATGTAGAGGTGTGTGTGATTATTATTATTAGGGATGTAAAGGTGTGTGTGATTATTATTAGAGATGTATAGGTGTGTGTGTGATTATTATTATTAGAGATGTAGAGGAGTGTGTGATTATTATTATTAGATATGTAGAGGTGTGTGTGATTATTATTATTAGAGATGTAGAGGTGTGTTATTATTATTAGAGATGTAGAGGTGTGTGTGTGATTATTATTATTAGAGATGTAGAGGAGTGTGTGATTATTATTAGAGATGTATAGGTGTGTGTGTGATTATTATTATTAGAGATGTAGAGGAGTGTGTGATTATTATTATTAGATATGTAGAAGTGTGTGTGATTATTATTATTAGAGATGTAGAGGTGTGTTATTATTATTAGAGATGTAGAGGTGTGTGTGTGATTATTATTATTAGAGATGTAGAGGTGTGTGTGATTATTATTAGAGATGTATAGGTGTGTGTGTGATTATTATTATTAGAGATGTAGAGGAGTGTGTGATTATTATTATTAGATATGTAGAGGTGTGTGTGATTATTATTATTAGAGATGTAGAGGTGTGTTATTATTATTAGAGATGTAGAGGTGTGTGATTATTATTATTAGAGATGTAGAGGTGTGTGTGATTATTATTATTAGAGATGTAGAGGTGTGTGTGATTATTATTATTATTAGAGATGTAGAGGTGTGTGTGATTATTATTATTAGAGATGTAGAGGTGTGTGATTATTATTATTAGAGATGTAGAGGTGTGTGTGATTATTATTATTAGAGATGTAGAGGTGTGTGTGATTATTATTAGAGATGTAGCGGTGTGTGATTATTATTATTAGAGATGTAGAGGTGTGTGTGATTATTATTATTATTAGAGATGTAGAGGTGTGTGATTATTATTATTAGAGATGTAGAGATTTGTGTGATTATTATTATTAGAGATGTAGAGGTGTGTGATTATTATTATTAGAGATGTAGAGGTGTGTGTGTGATTATTATTATTAGAGATGTAGAGGTGTGTGTGATTATTATTATTAGAGATGTAGAGGTGTGATTATTATTATTATTAGAGATGTAGAGGTGTGTGTGATTATTATTATTAGAGATGTAGAGGTGTGTGTGATTATTATTAGAGATGTAGAGGTGTGTGTGATTATTATTATTAGAGATGTAGAGGTGTGTGATTATTATTATTAGAGATGTAGAGGTGTGTGTGATTATTATTATTATTAGAGATGTAGAGGTGTGTGATTATTATTATTAGAGATGTAGAGGTGCGTGTGATTATTATTATTAGAGATGTAGAGGTGTGTTATTATTATTAGAGATGTAGAGGTGTGTGTGATTATTATTATTAGAGATGTAGAGGTGTGTGATTATTATTAGAGATGTAGAGGTGTGTGTGATTATTATTATTAGAGATGTAGAGGTGTGTGTGTGATTATTATTAGAGATGTAGAGGTGTGTGTGATTATTATTATTAGAGATGTAGAGGTGTGTGTGATTATTATTATTAGAGATGTAGAGGTGTGTGTGATTATTATTAGAGATGTAGAGGTGTGTGTGATTATTATTATTAGAGATGTAGAGGTGTGATTATTATTATTAGAGATGTAGAGGTGTGTGTGATTATTATTATTATTAGAGATGTAGAGGTGTGTGATTATTATTATTAGAGATGTAGAGGTGCGTGTGATTATTATTATTAGAGATGTTGAGGTGTGTTATTATTATTAGAGATGTAGAGGTGTGTGTGATTATTATTATTAGAGATGTAGAGGTGTGTGATTATTATTAGAGATGTAGAGGTGTGTGATTATTATTATTAGAGATGTAGAGGTGTGTGATTATTATTAGAGATGTAGAGGTGATTATAATTATTATTAGAGATGTAGAGGTGTGTGTGATTATTATTAGAGATGTAGAGGTGTGTGTGATTATTATTAGAGATGTAGAGGTGTGTGATTATTATTATTAGAGATGTAGAGGTGTGAGTGATTATTATTATTAGAGATGTAGAGGTGTGTGATTATTATTATTAGAGATGTAGATGTGTGTTATTATTATTATTATTAGAGATGTAAAGGTGTGTGATTATTAATATTAGAGATGTAGAGGTGTGTGATTATTATTATTAGAGATGTAGAGGTGTGTGTGATTATTATTAGAGATGTAGAGGTGTGTGATTATTATTAGAGATGTAGAGGTGTGTGATTATTATTATTATTATTAGAGATGTAGAGGTGTGTGATTATTATTATTATTAGAGATGTAGAGGTGTGTGATTATTATTATTAGAGATGTAGAGGTGTGTGTGATTATTATTATTATTATTATTAGAGATGTAGAGGTGTGTGTGATTATTATTATAACAGATGTAGAGGTGTGTGTGATTATTATTATTAGAGATGTAGAGGTGCGTGTGATTATTATTAGAGATGTAGAGGTGTGTGTGATTATTATTATTAGGGATGTAGAGGTGTGTGATTATTATTATTAGAGATGTAGTGGTGTGTGTGATTATTATTATTAGGGATGTAGAGGTGTGTGTGATTATTATTATTAGAGATGTAGTGGTGTGTGTGATTATTATTATTAGAGATGTAGTGGTGTGTGTGATTATTATTATTAGGGATGTAGAGGTGTGTGATTATTATTATTAGAGATGTAGAGGTGCGTGTGATTATTATTATTAGGGATGTAGAGGTGTGTGTGATTATTATTATTAGGGATGTAGAGGTGTGTGATTATTATTATTAGAGATGTAGAGGTGTGTGTGATTATTATTATTAGAGATGTAGAGGTGTGTGTGATTATTATTATTAGAGATGTAGAGGTGTGTGTGTGTGATTATTATTAGAGATGTAGAGGTGTGTGTGATTATTATTATTATTATTAGAGATGTAAAGGTGTGTGTGATTATTATTAGAGATGTAGAGGTGTGTGATTATTATTATTAGAGATGTAGAGGTGTGTGTGATTATTATTATTAGAGATGTAGAGGTGTGTGATTATTATTATTAGAGATGTAGAGGTGTGTGTGATTATTATTATTAGAGATGTAAAGGTGTGTGTGATTATTATTAGAGATGTAGAGGTGTGTGTGATTATTATTATTAGAGATGTAGAGGTGTGTGATTATTATTATTAGAGATGTAGAGGTGCGTGTGATTATTATTATTAGAGATGTAGAGGTGTGTGTTATTATTATTAGAGATGTAGAGGTGCGTGTGATTATTATTATTATTATTATTAGAGATGTAGAGGTGCGTGTGATTATTATTATTATTATTAGAGATGTAGAGGAGTGTGTGATTATTATTATTAGAGATGTAGAGGTGTGTGATTATTATTATTAGAGATGTAGAGGTGTGTGTGATTATTATTATTAGAGATGTAGAGGTGTGTGTTATTATTATTAGAGATGTAGAGGTGTGTGTGATTATTATTATTATTATTAGAGATGTAGAGGTGCGTGTGATTATTATTAGAGATGTAGAGGTGTGATTATTATTATTAGAGATGTAGAGGTGTGTGTGATTATTATTATTAGAGATGTAGAGGTGTGTGTTATTATTATTAGAGATGTAGAGGTGCGTGTGATTATTATTATTATTATTAGAGATGTAGAGGAGTGTGTGATTATTATTATTAGAGATGTAGAGGTGTGTGATTATTATTATTATTAGAGATGTAGAGGTGTGTGATTATTATTATTAGAGATGTAGAGGTGTGTGATTATTATTATCAGAGATGTAGAGGTGTGTGTGATTATTATTAGAGATGTAGAGGTGTGTGTGATTATTATTATTAGAGATGTAGAGGTGCTTGTGATTATTATTATTAGAGATGTAGAGGTGTGTGTGATTATTATTATTAGGGATGTAGAGGTGTGTGTGATTATTATTAGAGATGTAGAGGTGTGTGATTATTATTATTAGAGATGTAGAGGTGTGATTATTATTATTAGAGATGTAGAGGTGTGATTATTATTATTAGAGATGTAGAGGTGTGATTATTATTATTAGAGATGTAGAGGTGTGATTATTATTATTAGAGATGTAGAGGTGCGAGTGATTATTATTATTAGAGATGTAGAGGTGTGATTATTATTATTAGAGATGTAGAGGTGCGTGTGATTATTATTATTAGAGATGTAAAGGTGTGTGTGATTATTATTAGAGATGTAGAGGTGTGTGATTATTATTATTAGAGATGTAGAGGTGCGTGTGATTATTATTATTAGAGATGTAAAGGTGTGTGTGATTATTATTATTAGAGATGTAGAGGTGTGTGTGATTATTATTATTAGAGATGTAGAGGTGTGTGTGATTATTATTAGAGATGTAGAGGTGTGTGATTATTATTATTAGAGATGTAGAGGTGTGTGTGATTATTATTAGAGATGTAGAGGTGTGTGTGATTATTATTAGAGATGTAGAGGTGTGTGATTATTATTATTAGAGATGTAGAGGTGTGTGTTATTATTATTAGAGATGTAGAGGTGCGTGTGATTATTATTATTATTATTAGAGATGTCGAGGTGCGTGTGATTATTATTAGAGATGTAGAGGTGTGATTATTATTATTAGAGATGTAGAGGTGTGTGTGATTATTATTATTAGAGATGTAGAGGTGTGTGTTATTATTATTAGAGATGTAGAGGTGCGTGTGATTATTATTATTATTATTAGAGATGTAGAGGTGCGTGTGATTATTATTATTATTATTATTAGAGATGTAGAGGAGTGTGTGATTATTATTATTAGAGATGTAGAGGTGTGTGATTATTATTATTATTAGAGATGTAGAGGTGTGTGATTATTATTATTAGAGATGTAGAGGTGTGTGATTATTATTATCAGAGATGTAGAGGTGTGTGTGATTATTATTATTAGAGATGTAGAGGTGTGTGTGATTATTATTATTAGAGATGTAGAGGTGCTTGTGATTATTATTATTAGGGATGTAGAGGTGTGTGATTATTATTATTAGAGATGTAGAGGTGTGATTATTATTAGAGATGTAGAGGTGTGATTATTATTATTAGAGATGTAGAGGTGCGAGTGATTATTATTATTAGAGATGTAGAGGTGTGATTATTATTATTAGAGATGTAGAGGTGCGTGTGATTATTATTATTAGAGATGTAAAGGTGTGTGTGATTATTATTAGAGATGTAGAGGTGTGTGATTATTATTATTAGAGATGTAGAGGTGCGTGTGATTATTATTATTAGAGATGTAAAGGTGTGTGTGATTATTATTATTAGAGATGTAGAGGTGTGTGATTATTATTATTAGAGATGTAGAGGTGTGTGTGATTATTATTAGAGATGTAGAGGTGTGTGATTATTATTATTAGAGATGTAGAGGTGTGTGTGATTATTATTATTAGAGATGTAGAGGTGTGTGATTATTATTATTAGAGATGTAGAGGTGTGTGATTATTATTATTAGAGATGTAGAGGTGTGTGTGATTATTATTATTAGAGATGTAGAGGTGTGTGTGATTATTATTATTAGAGATGTAGAGGTGTGTGTGATTATTATTATTAGAGATGTAGAGGTGTGTGTGATTATTATTATTATTATTAGAGATGTAGAAGTGTGTGTGATTATTATTATTAGAGATGTAGAGGTGTGTGTGATTATTATTATTAGATATGTAGAGGTGTGTGATTATTATTATTAGATGTAGAGGTGTGTGTGATTATTATTATTAGAGATGTAGAGGTGTGTGTGATTATTATTATTAGAGATGTAGAGGTGTGTGTGAACATTATTATTAGAGATGTAGAGGTGTGTGATTATTATTATTAGGGATGTAGAGGTGTGTGATTATTATTATTAGAGATGTAGAGGTGTGTGTGATTATTATTATTAGAGATGTAGAGGTGTGTGTGATTATTATTATTAGAGATGTAGAGGTGTGTGTGATTATTATTATTAGAGATGTAGAGGTGTGTGTGATTATTATTATTACAGATGTAGAGGTGTGTGTGATTATTATTATTAGAGATGTAGAGGTGTGTGTGATTATTATTATTAGAGATGTAGAGGTGTGTGTGATTATTATTATTACAGATGTAGAGGTGTGTGTGATTATTATTATTAGAGATGTAGAGGTGTGTGTGATTATTATTAGAGATGTAGAGGTGTGTGATTATTATTATTAGAGATGTAGAGGTGTGTGATTATTATTATTAGAGATGTAGAAGTGTGTGATTATTATTATTAGAGATGTAGAGGTGTGTGATTATTATTATTAGAGATGTAGAGGTGTGTGTGATTATTATTATTAGGGATGTAGAGGTGTGTGTGATTATTATTAGAGATGTAGAGGTGTGTGATTATTATTATTAGAGATGTGTGATTATTATTAGAGATGTAGAGGTGTGTGTGATTATTATTATTAGAGATGTAGAGGTGTGTGTGATTATTATTATTAGAGATGTAGAGGTGTGTGTGATTATTATTATTAGAGATGTAGAGGTGAGTGTGATTATTATTAGAGATGTAGAGGTGTGTGTGATTATTATTATTAGAGATGTAGAGGTGTGTGTGATTGTTATTATTAGAGATGTAGAGGTGTGTGTGATTATTATTAGAGATGTAGAGGTATGTGATTATTATTATTAGAGATGTAGAGGTGTGTGTGATTATTATTATTAGAGATGTAGAGGTGTGTGTGATTATTATTTTTAGAGATGTAGAGGTGTGTGTGATTATTATTAGAGATGTAGAGGTGCGTGTGATTATTATTATTATTAGAGATGTAGAGGTGTGTGTGTGATTATTATTATTAGAGATGTAGAGGTGTGTGATTATTATTATTAGAGATATATAGGTGTGTGTGATTATTATTATTAGAGATGTAGAGGTGTGTGTGATTATTATTAGAGATGTAGAGGTGTGTGATTATTATTATTATTAGAGATGTAGAGGTGTGTGATTATTATTATTAGAGATGTAGAGGTGTGTGTGATTATTATTATTAGAGATGTAGAGGTGTGTGTGATTATTATTTTTAGAGATGTAGAGGTGTGTGTGATTATTATTAGAGATGTAGAGGTGCGTGTGATTATTATTATTATTAGAGATGTAGAGGTGTGTGTGATTATTATTATTATTAGAGATGTAGAGGTTTGTGATTATTATTAGAGATGTAGAGGTGTGTGATTATTATTATTAGAGATGTAGAGGTGTGTGTGATTATTTTTAGAGATGTAGAGGTATGTGTGATAATTATTATTAGAGATGTAGAAGTGTGTGTGATTATTATTATTAGAGATGTAGAGGTGTGTGTGATTATTATTATTAGAGATGTAGAGGTGTGTGATTATTATTATTATTAGAGATGTAGAGGTGTGTGTGATTATTATTATTAGAGATGTAGAGGTGTGTGTGATTATTATTATTAGAGATGTAGAGGTGTGTGTGATTATTATTATTAGAGATGTAGAGGTGTGGGATTATTATTATTATTAGAGATGTAAAGGTGTGTGATTATTATTATTAGAGATGTAGAGGTGTGTGTGATTATTATTATTAGAGATGTAGAGGTGTGTGTGATTATTATTATTATTAGAGATGTAGAGGTGTGTGATTATTATTATTATTAGAGATGTAGAGATGTGTGTGATTATTATTATTAGAGATGTAGAGGTGTGTGATTATTATTATTAGAGATGTAGAGGTGTGTGATTATTATTATTAGAGATGTAGAGGTGTGTGATTATTATTATTAGAGATGTAGAGGTGTGTGTGATTATTATTAGAGATGTATAGGTGTGTGTGTGATTATTATTATTAGAGATGTACAGGTGTGTGTGATTATTATTATTAGAGATGTAGTGGTGTGTGTGATTATTATTATTAGAGATGTAGAGGTGTGTGTGATTATTATTATTAGAGATGTAGAGGTGTGTGTGATTATTATTATTAGGGATGTAAAGGTGTGTGTGATTATTATTAGAGATGTATAGGTGTGTGTGTGATTATTATTATTAGAGATGTAGAGGAGTGTGTGATTATTATTATTAGATATGTAGAGGTGTGTGTGAATATTATTATTAGAGATGTAGAGGTGTGTTATTATTATTAGAGATGTAGAGGTGTGTGTGTGATTATTATTATTAGAGATGTAGAGGAGTGTGTGATTATTATTAGAGATGTATAGGTGTGTGTGTGATTATTATTATTAGAGATGTAGAGGAGTGTGTGATTATTATTATTAGATATGTAGAGGTGTGTGTGATTATTATTATTAGAGATGTACAGGTGTGTGTGATTATTATTATTAGAGATGTAGTGGTGTGTGTGATTATTATTATTAGAGATGTAGAGGTGTGTGTGATTATTATTATTAGAGATGTAGAGGTGTGTGTGATTATTATTATTAGGGATGTAAAGGTGTGTGTGATTATTATTAGAGATGTATAGGTGTGTGTGTGATTATTATTATTAGAGATGTAGAGGAGTGTGTGATTATTATTATTAGAAATGTAGAGGTGTGTGTGATTATTATTATTAGAGATGTAGAGGTGTGTTATTATTATTAGAGATGTAGAGGTGTGTGTGTGATTATTATTATTAGAGATGTAGAGGAGTGTGTGATTATTATTAGAGATGTATAGGTGTGTGTGTGATTATTATTATTAGAGATGTAGAGGAGTGTGTGATTATTATTATTAGATATGTAGAGGTGTGTGTGATTATTATTATTAGAGATGTAGAGGTGTGTTATTATTATTAGAGATGTAGAGGTGTGTGTGATTATTATTATTAGAGATGTAGAGGTGTGTGTGATTATTATTAGAGATGTATAGGTGTGTGTGTGATTATTATTATTAGAGATGTAGAGGAGTGTGTGATTATTATTATTAGATATGTAGAGGTGTGTGTGATTATTATTATTAGAGATGTAGAGGTGTGTTATTATTATTAGAGATGTAGAGGTGTGTGATTATTATTATTAGAGATGTAGAGGTGTGTGTGATTATTATTATTAGAGATGTAGAGGTGTGTGTGATTATTATTATTATTAGAGATGTAGAGGTGTGTGTGATTATTATTATTAGAGATGTAGAGGTGTGTGATTATTATTATTAGAGATGTAGAGGTGTGTGTGATTATTATTATTAGAGATGTAGAGGTGTGTGTGATTATTATTAGAGATGTAGCGGTGTGTGATTATTATTATTAGAGATGTAGAGGTGTGTGTGATTATTATTAGAGATGTAGCGGTGTGTGATTATTATTATTAGAGATGTAGAGGTGTGTGTGATTATTATTATTAGAGATGTAGAGGTGTGTGTGATTATTATTAGAGATGTAGAGGTGTGTGTGATTATTATTATTAGAGATGTAGAGGTGTGTGTGATTGTTATTATTAGAGATGTAGAGGTGTGTGTGATTATTATTAGAGATGTAGAGGTATGTGATTATTATTATTAGAGATGTAGAGGTGTGTGTGATTATTATTAGAGATGTAGAGGTGTGTGATTATTATTATTATTAGAGATGTAGAGGTGTGTGATTATTATTATTAGAGATGTAGAGGTGTGTGTGATTATTATTAGAGATGTAGCGGTGTGTGATTATTATTATTAGAGATGTAGAGGTGTGTGTGATTATTATTATTAGAGATGTAGAGGTGTGTGATTATTATTATTAGAGATGTAGAGGTGCGTGTGATTATTATTATTAGAGATGTAGAGGTGTGTGTGATTATTATTATTAGAGATGTAGAGGTGTGTGATTATTATTATTAGAGATGTAGAGGTGTGTGATTATTATTATTAGAGATGTAGAGGTGTGTGTGATTATTATTATTAGAGATGTAGAGGTGCATGTGATTATTATTATTAGAGATGTAGAGGTGTGTGTGATTATTATTATTAGAGATGTAGAGGTGTGTGTGATTATTATTATTAGAGATGTAGAGGTGTGTGTGATTATTATTATTAGAGATGTAGAGGTGTGTGATTATTATTATTATTAGAGATGTAGAGGTGTGTGTGATTATTATTATTATTAGAGATGTAGAGGTGTGTGTGATTATTATTATTAGAGATGTAGAGGTGTGTGTGATTATTATTATTAGAGATGTAGAGGTGTGGGATTATTATTATTATTAGAGATGTAAAGGTGTGTGATTATTATTATTAGAGATGTAGAGGTGTGTGTGATTATTATTATTATTAGAGATGTAGAGGTGTGTGTGATTATTATTATTATTAGAGATGTAGAGGTGTGTGTGATTATTATTATTAGAGATGTAGAGGTGTGTGTGATTATTATTAGAGATGTATAGGTGTGTGTGTGATTATTATTATTAGAGATGTACAGGTGTGTGTGATTATTTTTATTAGGGATGTAGAGGTGTGTGGTTATTATTATTAGAGATGTAGAGGTGTGTGTGATTATTTTTATTAGAGATGTAGATGTGTGTGTGATTATTATTATTAGAGATGTAGAGGTGTGTGATTATTATTATTAGAGATGTAGAGGTGTGTGTGATTATTATTATTAGAGATGTATAGGTGTGTGTGATTATTATTAGAGATGTAGAGGTGTGTGTGATTATTATTAGAGATGTAGAGGTGTGTGTGATTATTATTATTAGATATGTAGAGGTGTGTGTGATTATTATTATTAGAGATGTAGAGGTGTGTGTGATTATTATTAGAGATGTAGAGGTGTGTGTGATTATTATTAGAGATGTAGAGGTGTGATTATTATTATTAGAGATGTAGAGGTGAGTGATTATTATTATTAGAGATGTAGAGGTGTGTGATTATTATTAGAGATGTAGAGGTGTGTGATTATTATTATTAGAGATGTAGAGGTGTGTGTGATTATTATTATTAGAGATGTAGAGGTGTGTGTGATTATTATTATTAGAGATGTAGAGGTGTGATTATTATTATTAGAGATGTAGAGGTGTATGTGATTATTATTATTAGAGATGTAGAGGTGTGTGATTATTATTATTAGAGATGTAGAGGTGTGATTATTATTATTAGAGATGTAGAGGTGAGTGATTATTATTATTAGAGATGTAGAGGTGTGTGATTATTATTATTAGGGATGTGGAGGTGTGTGATTATTATTATTATTAGAGATGTAGAGGTGTGTGTGATTATTATTATTAGAGATGTAGAGGTGTGTGATTATTATTATTAGAGATGTAGAGGTGTGTGTGATTATTATTATTAGAGATGTAGAGGTGTGTGTGATTATTATGATTAGAGATGTAGAGTGTGTGTGATTATTATTATTATTAGAGATGTAGAGGTTAGTGATTATTATTATTAGAGATGTAGAGGTGTGTGATTATTATTATTAGAGATGTAGAGGTGTGTGATTATTATTATTAGAGATGTAGAGGTGTGTGATTATTATTATTAGAGATGTAGAGGTGTGTGATTATTATTATTAGAGATGTAGAGGTGAGTGATTATTATTATTAGAGATGTAGAGGTGTGTGATTATTATTATTAGAGATGTAGAGGTGTGTGATTATTATTATTAGAGATGTAGAGGTGTGTGTGATTATTATTATTAGAGATGTAGAGGTGTGATTATTATTATTAGAGATGTAGAGGTGTGTGTGATTATTATTATTAGAGATGTAGAGGTGTGTGATTATTATTATTAGAGATGTAGAGGTGCGTGTGATTATTATTATTAGAGATGTAGAGGTGTGTGATTATTATTATTAGAGATGTAGAGGTGTGTGTGATTATTATTATTAGAGATGTAGAGGTGTGTGTGATTATTATTATTAGAGATGTAGAGGTGTGTGATTATTATTATTAGAGATGTAGAGGTGTGATTATTATTATTAGAGATGTAGAGGTGTGTGTGATTATTATTATTAGAGATGTAGAGGTGTGTGATTATTATTATTAGAGATGTAGAGGTGTGTGATTATTATTAGAGATGTAGAGGTGTGTGTGATTATTATTAGAGATGTAGAGGTGTGATTATTATTATTAGAGATGTAGAGGTGTGTGATTATTATTATTAGAGATGTAGAGGTGTGTGATTATTATTATTAGAGATGTAGAGGTGGTGTGTGATTATTATTATTAGAGATGTAGAGGTGTGTGATTATTATTATTAGAGATGTAGAGGTGTGTGTGATTATTATTATTAGAGATGTAGAGGTGTGTGATTATTATTATTAGAGATGTAGAGGTGTGTGTGATTATTATTAGAGATGTAGAGGTGTGTGTGATTATTATTATTAGAGATGTAGAGGTGTGATTATTATTATTAGAGATGTAGAGGTGAGTGATTATTATTATTAGAGATGTAGAGGTGTGTGATTATTATTAGAGATGTAGAGGTGTGTGATTATTATTATTAGAGATGTAGAGGTGTGTGTGATTATTATTAGAGGTGCGTGTGATTATGGGGGGGGTGGAGGGGTGAGAGAAGGGGTAGGGGGAGAAGAGGAGGGGGTGGGGAGAGAAGAGAAGGGGGTGGGGAGAGAGAGGAGGGGGTGGGGAGAGAAGAGGAGGGGGTGGGGAGAGAAGAGGAGGGGGTGGGAAGAGAAGAGGAGGGGGTGGGGTGGGAAGAGAAGAGGAGGGGGCGGGGAGAGAGAGGAGGGGGCGGGGAGAGAAGAGGAGGGGGTGGGGAGAGAAGAGGAGGGGGTGGGGAGAGAAGTGGAGGGGGTGGGAGAGAAGAGGAGGGTGTGGGGAGAGAAGAGGAGGGGGTGGGAAGAGAAGATGAAGGGGGTGGGAGAGAAGAGGTGGGGTGTGGGGAGAGACGGGGTGGGGGTGGGGAGAGACGGGTGTGGGTTGTGGGGAGAGAAGAGTAGGGTGTGGGGGTGGGGAGAGAGAGGAGGGGTGTGGGGGGTGGTGTGAGAGAGGAGGGGGTGAGGAGAGGGAGGGGGGTGAGGGAGAGGAGGTGGTGGAGAGAGAAGAGGAGGGGGTGGTGGGAGAGAAGAGGAGGGTGTGGGAAGAGAAGATGAAGGGAAGGGTGGGAGAGAAGAGGTGGGGGTGGGGAGAGACGGGGTGGGGGGTGGGGAGAGAAGAGTAGGGTGGTGGGGGTGGGGAGAGAAGAGGAGGGTGTGGGGTGGTGAGAGAAGAGGAGGGGGTGAGGAGAGGAGGGGGTGGAGAGAGAAGAGGAGGGGGGTGGGGTGAGTAGAGGAGGGGGTGGGAGAGAAGAGGAGGGGGTGGGGAGAGATGAGGAGGGGGTGGGGAGAGAAGAGGAGGGGGTGGGGAGAGAAGAGGAGGGGGGTGGGGAGAGAAGAGGAGGGGGTGGGGAGGGAGGGGTGGGAGAGAGAGGAGGGTGTGGGTGAGAGAGGAGGGGGTGGGGAGAGAAAGGAGGAGGGTGGGTGGTGAGAGTAGAGGAGGGAGTGTGGGAGAGAAGAGGAGGGTTGTGAGTGAGAGAAGAGGAGGTGTGGGGAGGAGGGGGGTGTGGGGGAGGGGGGGGGTGTGGAGAGAGTGAGGGGGTGGGGGAGATGAGGAGGGGGTGAGAAGAGGTGGGGAGAGAAGAGGAGGGTGTGGGGGTGGGGAGAGAAGAGGAGGGTTGTGGGGGTGGGGAGAGAAGAGGAGGGTGTAGGGAGAGAAGAGGAGGGTGTGGGGGTGGGAGAGAGAGGAGGAGGGGGTGGGGAGAGAAGAGGAGGGGGTGGAAGAGAGGGGTGGGGTTGGGGAGGAGAGGGGGTGTGGGGGTGGGGAGAGAAGAGGAGGGGGTGGGGAGAGAAGAGGAGGGGGTGGGAAGAGATAGGAGGGGGTGGGGATGAGAGAGGAGGGGTGGGGGTGGGGAGAGAAGAGGAGGGGGTGGGGGTGGGAGAGAAGAGGAGGGGGTGGGAGAGAAGAGGAGGGGTGGGGAGAGAAGAGGAGGGGGTGGGGAGAGAAGAGGAGGGGGTGGGAGAGAAGATGAGGGGGTGGGAGAGAAGAGGTGGGGGTGGGGAGGGAGACGGGGGTGGGGGTGGGGAGAGAAGAGTAGGGTGTGGGGGTGGGGAGAGAAGAGGAGGGTGTGGGGGTGGTGAGAGAAGAGGAGGGGTGTGAGGAGAGGAGGGGGTGGAGAGAGAAGAGGAGGGGGGTGGGGGAGAGACGGGGTGGGGGTGGGGAGAGACGGGGGTGGGTGTGGGGAGAGAAGAGTAGGGTGTGGGGGGTGGGGAGAGAAGAGGAGGGTGTGGGGGTGGTGAGAGAAGAGGAGGGGGTGAGGAGAGGAGGGGGTGAGGAGAGGAGGGGGTGGAGAGAGAAGAGGAGGGGGTGGGGAGAGAGAAGAGGCGGGGGTGGGAAGAGAAGATGAAGGGGGTGGGAGAGAAGAGGTGGGGGTGGGGAGAGACGGGGTGGGGGTGGGGAGAGAAGAGTAGGGTGTGGGGGTGGGGAGAGAAGAGGAGGGTGTGGGGGTGGTGAGAGAAGAGGAGGGGGTTGAGGGATGAGGAGGGGGTGGAGAGAGAAGAGGAGGGGGGTGGGGAGAGAAGAGGAGGGGGTGGGGAGAGAAGAGAGGGGGGTGGGGAGAGAAGAGGAGGGGCTGGGGAGAGAAGAGGAGGGGGTGGGGAGAGAAGAGGAGGGGGTGGGGAGAGAAGAGGAGGGGGTGGGGAGAGAAGAGGAGGGTGTGGGTAGAGAAGAGGAGGGGGTGGGGAGAGAAGAGGAGGGGGTGGGGAGAGTAGAGGAGGGGGTGGGGAGAGAAGAGGAGGGTGTGAGGAGAGAAGAGGAGGGTGTGGGGAGAGAAGAGGAGGGTGTGGGGAGAGAAGAGGAGCGGGGTGTGGAGAGCAGAGGAGGGGGTGGGGGGAGAAGAGGAGGGGGTGGGAAGAGAAAGAGGGTGGGGAGAGAAGAGGAGGGGTGTGGGGGTGGGGGAGAGAAGAGGAGGGTGTGGTGGGGGTGGGGGAGAGAAGAGGAGGGTGTAGGGAGAGAAGAGGAGGGTGTGGGGTGGGGAGAGAAGAGGAGGAGGGGGTGGGGAGAGAAGAGGAGGGGGTGGGAAGAGAAGGGGTGGGGTCTGGGGAGAGAAGAGGAGGGTGTGGGGGTGGGGAGAGAAGAGGAGGGGGGTGGGGAGAGAAGAGGAGGGGGTGGGAAGAGAATAGGAGGGGGGGGTGGGGGAGGGAGAAGAGGATGGGGTGGGGGTGGGGAGAGAAGAGGAGGGGGTGGGGGTGGGGAGAGAAGAGGAGGGGGGTGGGGAGAGAAGAGGAGGGGGTGGGGAGAGAAGAGGAGGGGGTGGGGAGAGAAGAGGAGGGTGGGGGGTGGGGGAGAGAAGAAGAGGGTGTGGGGGTGGGGAGAGAGGGAGGAGGAGGGGGTGGGGAGAGAAGAGGAGGGGTGGTGTAAGAGAAGGGGTGGGGTTGGGGAGAGAAGAGGAGGGGGTGGGGGTGGGAGAGAAGAGGAGGGGTGGGGGTGGGGAGAGAAGAGGAGGGTGTGGGGGTGGGGAGAGAAGAGGAAGGGGGTGGGGAGAGAAGAGGAGGGGGTGGGAAGAGAAGAGCAGGGGTTGGGGAGAGAAGAGGAGGGTGTGGGGTGGGGAGAGAAGAGGAGGGCGGTGGGGGTGGGGAGAGAAGAGGAGGGGGTGGGGGTGGGGAGAGAAGAGGAGGGGGTGGGGGTGGGGAGGAGAAGGAGGGCGTGGGGCATGAGAAGAGGGAGGGCGTGGGGGTGGGGAAGAGAAGAGGAGGGGGTGGGGAGAGAAGAGGAGGGTGGGGGGTGGGGAGAGAAGAGGAGGGGTTTGGGGTGGGGGAGAGAAGAGGAGGGGGGTGGGAAGAGAATAGGAGGGGGTGGGGAGAGAAGAGGAGGGGGTGGGGGTGGGGAGAGAAGAGGAGGGGGTGGGGGTGGGGAGAGAAAGAGGAGGGGGTGGGGAGAGAAGAGGAGGGGGTGGGGGTGGGGAGAGAAGAGGAGGGGGTGGGAGAGAAGAGGAGGGTGTGGGGGTGGGGGAGAGAAGAGGAGGGTGCGGGGGTGGGGAGAGAAGAGGAGGGTGCGGGGGTGGGGAGAGAAGAGCAGGGTGCGGGGGTGGGGAGAGAAGATGGTGTGGGGGTGGGGGAGAGAAGAAGAGGAGGAGGGGGTGGGGAGAGAAGAGGAGGGGGTGGGAAGAGAAGGGGTGGGGTTGGGGAGAGAAGAGGAGGGTGTGGGGGTGGGGAGAGAAGAGGAAGGGGGTGGGGAGAGAAGAGGAGGGGGTGGGAGAGAAGAGCAGGGGTTGGGGAGAGAAGAGGAGGGTGTGGGGTGGGGAGAGAAGAGGAGGGTGTGGGGGTGGGTGAGAGAAGAGTGAGGGTGTGGGGGTGGGGAGAGAAGAGGAGGGGGTGGGGAGAGAAGAGGAGGGGGTGGGGAGAGAAGAGGAGGGGTGGGGAGAGAAGAGGAGGGGTGGGGAGAGAAAAGGAGGGGGAGGGGAGAGAAGAGGATGGTGCGGGGGTGGGGAGAAAGAGGAGGGTGTGGGGGTGGGGAGAAAAGAGGAGGGTGTGGGGGTGGGGAGGAAAGAGGAGGGTGTGGGGGGTGGGGAGAAAGAGGAGGGGGTTGGGGAGAAAAGAGGAGGGGGGGTGGGGAGAAAAGAGGAGGGGGTGGGGGTGGGGAGAAAGAGGAGGGGAGTGGAGGGAGGAAAAGAGGAGGGGGTGGGGTGGGAAGAGAAGAGGAGGGGGTGGGGGTGAGAAGAGGAGGGGGTGGAGGTGGGGAGAGAAGAGGAGGGGTGGGGAGAGAAGAGGAGGGGTGGAAGAGAAGAGGAGGGTGTGGGGTGGGGGAGAGAAGAGGAGGGTGTGGGGAGTGGGAGAGACGAGGACGGGGGTGGGGAGAGAAGAGGAGGGTGTGGGGAGTGGGAGAGAGAGAGGAGGGGGTGGGGAGAGAAGAGGAGGGGGTGGGGAGAGAAGAGGAGGGGGTGGGAGAGAAGAGGAGGGGGTGGGGAGAGAAGAGGAGGGGTGGGGAGAGAAGAGGGGTGGGGAGGAGAAGAGGAGGGGTGGGAGAGAAGAGGAGGGCGTGGGGTGGGGAGAGAAGAGGAAGAGGAGGGGGAGGGGGGTGGGGAGAGAAGAGGAAGGGCGTGGGGTGAAGAGATAAGAGGAGGGGGGTGGGCGAGAAGAGGAGGGGTGGGGTGTGGAGGGAGAGAGAAGAGGAAGAGGAGGGGGTGGGGTGTGGAGGGGAGAGAAGAGGAAGAGGAGGGTACGGTGTGGATATCACGTGACAGTTTGCATAGTTAGATTGCCCAAAACAAACATGGCCGCGGCGTTCTCACGTGCCACGTATTGCAGCGTCCGCGTGGGCGCCAGTGTCCATGGATAATAAAGCTGTTGTTGTTGTGACAGCAGAAGAAGATGGCGGCCTCCATAGCACGCCTCCTGAGGGCGGCGGCGCGGCGTGTGAGCGGGGACCCGCGGGCAGCTCGGGGCGGGGCGGCGGCGCGGTGCTGGGGACCGGGCTCGGGATCTGGATGTGGTTCCGAGGGGCCCCCGGGGGGGCGGAGCTGAGAGCCGCCCTGCCGGCCCCGCCCATCTACAAGACCCCGCCCACCGACAAGACCCCGCCCTCCGACAAGACCCCGCCCTCCGACAAGACCCCGCCCTCCGACAAGACCCCGCCCCTCCGACAAGACCCCGCCCTCCGACAAGACCCCGCCCTCCGACAAGACCCCGCCCTCCGACAAGACCCCGCCCACCGGAGCGCGGCAACAATTCAACTTTATAGCGGACGTTGTGGAGAAAATCTCCCCCGGGCTCGTGTATATACAGATACTGGGGAGGTCCTATATATACACCTATATCTATCTATCCCCACCTATATCTATCTATGACCCCCTATATCCCCGGGCTCGTGTATATACAGATACTGGGGAGGTCCTATATATACACCTATATCTATCTATCCCCCACCTATATCTATCTATACCCCCTATATCCCCGGGCTCGTGTATATACAGATACTGGGGAGGTCCTATATATACACCTATATCTATCTATCCCCCTTATATCCTCACCTATATCTATCTATACCCCCCTATATCCCCGGGCTCGTGTATATACAGATACTGGGGAGGTCCTATATATACACCTATATCTATCTATCCCCCCTTATATCCCCACCTATATCTATCTATACCCCCTATATCCCCGGGCTCGTGTATATACAGATACTGGGGAAGGTCCTATATATACACCTATATCTATCTATCCCCCCTTATATCCCCACCTATATCTATCCCCCCCTATATCCCCGGGCTCGTGTATATACAGATACTGGGGAGGTCCTATATATACACCTATATCTATCTATCCCCCCTTATATCCCCACCTATATCTATCTATACCCCCTATATCCCCGGGCTCGTGTATATACAGATACTTGGGAGGTCCTATATATACACCTATATCTATATATCCCCCCTTATATCCCCACCTATATCTATCTATACCCCCTATATCCCCGGGCTCGTGTATATACAGATACTGGGGAGGTCCTATATATACACCTATATCTATCTATCCCCCCTATATCCCCACCTATATCTATCTATACCCCCCTATATCCCCGGGCTCGTGTATATACAGATACTGGGGAGGTCCTATATATACACCTATATCTATCTATCCCCCTTATATCCCCACCTATATCTATCTATACCCCCCTATATCCCCGGGCTCGTGTATATACAGATACTGGGGAGGTCCTATATATACACCTATATCTATCTATCCCCCTTATATCCCCACCTATATCTATCCCCCCTATATCCCCGGGCTCGTGTATATACAGATACTGGGGAGGTCCTATATATACACCTATATCTATCTATCCCCCCTTATATCCCCACCTATATCTATCCCCCCCTATATCCCCCGGGCTCGTGTATATACAGATACTGGGGAGGTCCTATATATACACCTATATCTATCTATCCCCCCTTATATCCCCACCTATATCTATCTATACCCCCCTATATCCCCGGGCTCGTGTATATACAGATACTGGGGAGGTCCTATATATACACCTATATCTATCTATCCCCCCTTATATCCCCACCTATATCTATCTATACCCCCCTATATCCCCGGGCTCGTGTATATACAGATACTGGGGAGGTCCTATATATACACCTATATCTATCTATCCCCCTTATATCCCCACCTATATCTATCTATACCCCCCTATATCCCCGGGCTCGTGTATATACAGATACTGGGGAGGTCCTATATATACACCTATATCTATCTATCCCCCCTTATATCCCCACCTATATCTATCTATCCCCCCCTATATCCCCCGGGCTCGTGTATATACAGATACTGGGGAGGTCCTATATATACACCTATATCTATCTATCCCCCCTTATATCCCCACCTATATCTATCTATCCCCCCCTATATCCCCCGGGCTCGTGTATATACAGATACTGGGGAGGTCCTATATATACACCTATATCTATCTATCCCCCCTTATATCCCCACCTATATCTATCTATACCCCCCTATATCCCCGGGCTCGTGTATATACAGATACTGGGGAGGTCCTATATATACACCTATATCTATCTATCCCCCCTTATATCCCCACCTATATCTATCTATACCCCCCTATATCCCCGGGCTCGTGTATATACAGATACTGGGGAGGTCCTATATATACACCTATATCTATCTATCCCCCTTATATCCCCACCTATATCTATCTATACCCCCCTATATCCCCGGGCTCGTGTATATACAGATACTGGGGAGGTCCTATATATACACCTATATCTATCTATCCCCCCTTATATCCCCACCTATATCTATCTATACCCCCCTTATATCCCCGGGCTCGTGTATATACAGATACTGGGGAGGTCCTATATATATACCTATATCTATCTATCCCCCCTTATATCCTCACCTATATCTATCTATACCCCCCTATATCCCCGGGCTCGTGTATATACAGATACTGGGGAGGTCCTATATATACACCTATATCTATCTATCCCCCCTTATATCCTCACCTATATCTATCTATACCCCCCTATATCCCCGGGCTCGTGTATATACAGATACTGGGGAGGTCCTATATATACACCTATATCTATCTATCCCCCCTTATATCCTGACCTATATCTATCTATACCCCCCTTATATCCCCGGGCTCGTGTATATACAGATACTGGGGAGGTCCTATATATACACCTATATCTATCTATCCCCCCTTATATCCCCACCTATATCTATCTATACCCCCCTATATCCCCGGGCTCGTGTATATACAGATACTGGGGAGGTCCTATATATACACCTATATCTATCCCCACCTATATCTATCTATACCCCCCTATATCCCCGGGCTCGTATATACACAGATACTGGGGAGGTCCTATATATACACCTATATCTAGCTATCCCCCCTTATATCCCCACCTATATCTATCTATACCCCCCTATATCCCCGGGCTCGTGTATATACAGATACTGGGGAGGTCCTGTATATACAACTATATCTATCTATCCCCCCTTATATCCTCACCTATATCTATCTATACCCCCCTTATATCCCCGGGCTCGTGTATATACAGATACTGGGGAGGTCCTATATATACACCTATATCTATCTATCCCCCCTATATCCCCACCTATATCTATCTATACCCCCCTATATCCCCGGGCTCGTGTATATACAGATACTGGGGAGGTCCTATATATACACCTATATCTATCTATCCCCCCCTATATCCCCACCTATATCTATCTATACCCCCTATATCCCCGGGCTCATGTATATACAGATACTGGGGAGGTCCTATTTATACACCTATATCTATCTATCCCCACCTATATCTATCTATACCCCCCTTATATCCCCGGGCTCGTGTATATACAGATACTGGGGAGGTCCTATATATACACCTATATCTATCTATCCCCCCTTATATCCCCACCTATATCTATCTATACCCCCCTATATCCCCGGGCTCGTGTATATACAGATACTGGGGAGGTCCTGTATATACACCTATATCTATCTATCCCCCCTTATATCCTCACCTATATCTATCTATACCCCCCTTATATCCCCGGGCTCGTGTATATACAGATACTGGGGAGGTCCTATATATACACCTATATCTATCTATCCCCCCATATATCCCCACCTATATCTATCTATACCCCCTATATCCCTGGGTTTGTGTATATACAGGTACTGGGGAGGTCCTATATATACACCTATATCTATCTATCCCCCCTTATATCCCCACCTATATCTATCTATACCCCCCTATATCCCCGGGCTCGTGTATATACAGATACTGGGGAGGTCCTATATATACACCTATATCTATCTATCCCCCCCTTATATCCCCACCTATATCTATCTATACCCCCCTTATATCCCCGGGCTCGTGTATATACAGATACTGGGGAGGTCCTATATATACACCTATATCTAGCTATCCCCCTTATATCCCCACCTATATCTATCTATACCCCCCTATATCCCCGGGCTCGTGTATATACAGATACTGGGGAGGTCCTGTATATACACCTATATCTATCTATACCCCCCTTATATCCCCGGGCTCGTGTATATACAGATACTGGGGAGGTCCTATATATACACACCTATATCTATCTATCCCACCTATATCCCCACCTATATCTATCTATACCCCCTATATCCCTGGGTTGGTGTATATACAGGTACTGGGGAGGTCCTATATATACACCTATATCTATCTATCCCCCCTTATATCCCCACCTATATCTATCTATACCCCCTATATCCCCGGGCTCGTGTATATACAGATACTGGGGAGGTCCTATATATACACCTATATCTATCCCCCCTATATCCCCACCTATATCTATCTATACCCCCCTATATCCCCGGGCTCGTATATATACACAGATACTGGGGAGGTCCTATATATACACCTATAGCTATCTATCCCCCCCTATATCCCCACCTATATCTATCTATACCCCCCTATATCCCCGGGCTCGTGTATATACAGATACTGGGGAGGTCCTATATATACACCTATATCTATCCCACCCTATATCCCCACCTATATCTATCTATACCCCCTATATCCCCGGGCTCGTGTATATACAGATACTGGGGAGGTCCTATATATACGCCTATATCTATCCCCCTATATCCCCACCTATATCTATCTATACCCCCCTATATCCCCGGGCTCGTGTATATACAGATACTGGGGAGGTCCTATATATACACCTATATCTATCTATCCCCCCTATATCCCCACCTATATCTATCTATACCCCCTATATCCCCGGGCTCGTGTATATACAGATACTGGGGAGGTCCTATATATACACCTATATCTATCTATCCCCCCCTATATCCCCACCTATATCTATCTATACCCCCACTATATCCCCGGGCTCGTGTATATACAGATACTGGGGAGGTCCTATATATACACCTATATATCCCCACCTATATCTATCTATACCCCCCTATATCCCCGGGCTCGTGTATATACAGATACTGGGGAGGTCCTATATATACACCTATATCTATCTATCCCCCCCTATATCCCCGGGCTCGTGTATATATAGATACTGGGGAGGTCCTATATATACACCTATATCTATCTATCCCCCCTTATATCTATCCCCCCTATATCCCTGGGCTCGTGTATATACAGATACTGGGGAGGTCCTATATATACACCTATATCTATCTATCCCTTCTTATATCCCCACCTATATCTATCTATACCCCCCCTATATCCCCGGGCTCATGTATATATAGATACTGGGGAGGTCCTATATATACACCTATATCTATCTATCCCCCCTCATATCCCCAACTATATCTATCTATCTATCTATCCCCCCTTATATCCCCGGGCTCGTGTATATACAGATACTGGGGAGGTCTTATATATACACCTATATCTATCTATCCCCCACTATATCCCCGGGCTCGTGTATATACAGATACTGGGGAGGTCCTATATATACACCTATATCTATCTATCCCCCCTCATTTCCCCACCTATATCTATCTATCCCCCCTTATATCCCCGGGCTCGTGTATATACAGATACTGGGGAGGTCCTATATATACACCTATATCCATCTATCCCCCCCTATATCCCCGGGCTCGTGTATATACAGATACTGGGGAGATCCTATATATACACACACCTATATCTATCTATACCCCCCCCTATATCCCCACCTATATCTATCTATCTATCTATCCCCCCTTATACCCCGGGCTCGTGTATATACAGATACTGGGGAGGTCCTATATATACACCTATATCTATC